>NW_023270380.1:5942319-5961896 GCF_011800145.1 Mirounga leonina
TAAGTAATCTCTACCTCCAGAGTGGGGCTTGAACTCACAACCCTGAGATCAAGAGTGGCACACTCCACCGACTGAGCCAGCCAGGCACCCCAGACCATTTTAACAATTTTTAAGTGTGCCACAGTTCAGTAGTGTTAAGTACATTCACATTGTTGTGCAACCATCACCACCATCTGTCTCCAGAACTCCTTTCATTTTGCAAAACTGAAACTCTTAGCCATTAAACAACACTTTCCCCCTCCCCACAGCCCTTGACAACCACAATTCTATGAATTTGACTACTCTAGGTACTACTTTTAAGTGGAATCATACAGTATTTGTCCTTACTGGCTTATTTCACTTAACATGATGTCCTCAGGGTTCATCCATGTTGTAGCATGTGGCAGAATTCCCTTTCTTTTTAAGGCTGAATAATATTCCATTGTACTCATACACCACATGGATATTTGGGTTAGTTCCATCTCTTGGGTCTTTGTGAATAATAGCACTGTGAACATGGTTGTAAAGAATCTGCTTGTGTCCTTCCTCTCAGTTCTTTTCAAATGTTTTATTTGAGGAATTATGTAGTCATCTCGTCATGAAGAACATATAGGAAACCATTTAGATTTTAAAAACATTATGAGAAAGATCAATAAACCAATAGGAAAATGGGTAAAGGATGTGAACAGTTAGTTTATAGAAAAGGGAATCAAAATGAATAGATGCTCAGCTTCCTTCATAAAAGAAAATATAAGTAAAATGTATATTTCCTTTATCAGAGTGACAGTTAACCAAAAATGTGTTAATATTTTGTGAAGGGCACAGTGATGATACAGGGGCTCATAGAGTGCCGATAGGACAGTAAATTGTCACAGCCACTAAAAAGGGACATTTGTTATTACCTATCAACATTAAAAATGCACATACCCTTTGACTTAGCAATACCCGCTTTGAGAATGTTTCCTACAGATATTTTTGCACAGCTATAAAAAAAATAAATGAGCAGGTTTAGTCTTTGCAGTATTATTTGTAGAAGCAAAAACTTGGGAGTAACTGAAGTCCATCAGTTTGAAGACTGGTTAAATCATGGTGAATCTATACAAATACTGTGGAGCCAGAAGACATTTAAAAGCTCCTGTCATGGCTGTGGATAAATTTCCAGGTTATATTATTGAATGAAAATGTAAGGAACAGAACCACATATATAGTATGGTATCATTTGTGTAAAGAAAGAGGGAAAATACCAGCATGTATAAGCATAAAATAGGTATGGAAGTATATATAAGGTACTAATAAAGCTGTTGCCAGCAGGAAGAGATAATGACGAGCAGGAAGAGATAATGACGAGCAGGAGTGGAAGAGAAACTCAGTGTATTCCTTTTTATACTTTTGAGTATCATTTATTTAAAAAATTCAGTGAGATATGCCTAGAAAAATATGAGGATTACTGAAAGGGAAAAAGAGACTGTCTAACCAGTGACTTTCAGGCACTTGAATAGACTTCTTTTTTTTTTTTTTTAAGATTTTATTTATTTATTTGACAGAGACAGCGAGAGAGGAAACACAAGCCAGGGGAGTGGGAGAGGGAGAAGCAGGCTCCCTGCGGAGCAGGGAGCCCGATGCGGGCCTCAATCCCAGAACCCTGGGATCATGACCTGAGCCGCAGGCAGATGCTTAACAACTGAACTACCCAGGCGCCCCTTGAATAGACTTCTTAAGAAAAATATTAGTAAGGTTGAGCCTTAAAATCAACTTGTGAGGGGCGCCAGGGTGGCTCAGTAGCTGCGCGTCTGCCTTCAGCTCAGGTCATGATCCCAGGGTCCTGGGATCAAGCCCCACATCAGGCTCCCTGCTCTCCGGGAGGCCTGCTTCTTCCTCTCCCACTCTCCCTGCTTGTGTTCCTGCTCTCACTATCTCTCTCTCTGTCAAATAAATAAAAATTTAAGAAAAAATCAACTTGTGAAAAAAATGTGAAGACAAGAAAAGAAGCTTTTGGGATTGATCTAGACTAAAAAGTTAGTACAAGAAAGTCTACTCCTTGGGTGTAGTAGTGTATGTCTTGTAACTTTAAATCCTGAGTATTTTGAAACATAGGAAACATCGAGATACTCATTGCCTTTATTTAATGATTGTTAATATTTTGGCACCTTTGCTTCATCTTTTAAAAATATATTTAATGTAGCATAAGAGAGGACAGAAAAGTAGCAGATTGCAGCAATTTCTTATCCTTTGTCATTTCTATGGAGAATGATTTCCTGTCTTGGCCAAAAAAAAAAAAAAAAAAAAAATCTGGTTAAAAGCATGTTGAAGATAAAAAGAGATAGGATAGCATTTGGCCATTTTGAATTAGTCTGCATTCTAGCGGTGCCTGGATGGCTCAGTCAGTTAAGCCTTTGGCTCAGGTCATGATCTCACGGTCCTGGAATTAAGCCCCGTGTCCATAGCAGGCTCCTAGCTCAGCAGGGAGTCTGCTTGTCCCTCTCCCTCTGCCCCCCAACACATGCGTGCGTGTGTTCTCTCTCAAATAAATAAATACATCTTTGAATTAGTCTGCATTCCAAGAGAAATTACATCTAGAAATTTATGAAAGAACTGGCAAATACAATTGCAAAAATTCCTGTTCATAATCTTTAAAGAGTAACGAACAAGGGGAACTAGAACTTCTAGGAAAGATGTTTTATGAACATTTAGAAAAGTAGTACTTCTAAGGAGCTAGGAAGAGTTTAGTGAGTCTTGGCTAAATTTACCTTATTTTGTTTGTCTTTTGGATAGTAATTCCCTGGCAAGCCAGAGGAATTTGCAGAGAACAGTGCATTATTTCCTTTCACTTTTCATCATCTTTCCTTTCCTCCCGCCTCATTATTGTTAATAGAACAAATAACAGCTATTCCTTCCAAATATAACTCATACAACTCAGAGGTGTGTAAATTAAAGAGTAAAGAGATCCCTTCCCTCACCCCATTCCTCTGACTGACAGCATACTCTGGGTCTGACAGTGGGGTTTGATTTTAGGGGAGCATTTCACAAAGCTCATGACATTCTTGCATGTGAACTGGATAATAGGAGGGCTTGTAACTAAAAAAACGTTTTACCCACAATTTGTGTGGGTTCTGTCTTTGGTCAGGGTCATATATATATGGGTCATACACATATACACACACATATTTTGTCTTTGATCATAGAAAAATTGGACAGGACAACTGGGAGAGATAATTAATGTTGGATTGTTTGATGTTTAATATATATAAATGTAAAGTCCTACATATACACATATGTTATCATGTGTTAAGTCCTACTTCAATAATTAGTTGCACAAGGGGTGTCTGGGTCAGCGTACAACTCTTGATCCCTGGGTCGTGAGTTTAAGCCCCACATTAGGTGTAGAGATTACTTGAAAAAAAAAAAAAATTAGTTGTATAGGATAGTACAGGATAGGGAAGACCTGATTTGAAAGTTCTTCATGGGAATTCCTAAGACTTTATAGAGACAAGTGAACAAGTAGATTTTCTCTTAGTGCCATTGTCAGTATTTAACTTTTTTGGTTTTTTTGGATGGATGGTTTGGCCATGGCTTTTGCAAATCTTAAATATATTTATTTACTTTGAATAATTGTCTTAAGAATTTTTCCCAAGGAAATACTTCAAAGGACAAGAATAATTTAAACATGAAGATGTTTTTAGCTGTTTGGGATAGTAAACAATGGAAACATATAGCAATAGAGAAATGATTAAGTAACTTGTGGTATCTACAGGTCAACATTAAAGAGATTAATATGATTCTGTGGCTGTATGGAAAAATGTTCACACTGTTAATAAAAGAAGTAGAACAGAAATTACATATCTATTTCAATTGTAAGAAAATTCTATTCACATGTTAATGAAAATCGAAAAAGACATTAAAACTAGTGAAAACTGGGATGCCTCCGTTGTTCAGTCGGTTAAGCATCTGCCTTCGGCTCAGGTCATGATCCCAGGGTCCTGAGATCAAGTCCCGCATCGGGCTCCCTGCTCTGCAGGGAGTCTGCTTCTCCCTCTGCCTGCCACTCCCCCTGCTTGTGCTCTCTCTCTCTTTCTGACAAATAAATAACTAAAATCTTTTTTTTTTTTTTTTAAGATTTTAGTTATTTATTTGACAGAGAGAGACACAGTGAGAGAGGGAACACAAGCAGGGGGAGTGGGAGAAGGAGAAGCAGGCTTCCCACAGAGCGGGGAGCCCGATGCAGGGCTCGATCCCAGGACTCTGGGATCATGACCTGAGCCGAAGGCAGAAGCTTAACGACTGAGCCACCCAGGCGCCCCAATAACTAAAATCTTTAAAAAAAAAAAAAAACTAGTGAGAATTATTAGCATAATTATAGTTAAATTTAAGCATTTAAATTTTTTTACATTTGAATCTTTATTTTTTTTAAAGATTTTAGTTATTTATTTGTGAGAGGGAGAGAGAGCACAGAGGGAGAGTGAGGGGGAGAAAGACTCCCCACTGAGCTGAGAGCCTGCCATGGGGCTCGATCCCAGGACCCCGAGATCATGACCTGAGCTGAAGGCAGATGCCTAACCCACTGAGCCACCCAGGCGCCCCTGAATCTTTATTTTTATTATTTATTTTAAAAATTATTTTGAGTATAGTTGATACACAGTAGTACATTAGCTTCAGGTATACAACATAGTGATTCAATTTCTTTATACATTATGCTATGCTCACCACAAGTGTAGCTACCATCTGTCACCACAGAAAGCTATTATGCTGTCATTGACTATATTTCCTATGCTGTGCCCTCTAGTCCTGTGACTTACTCATTCCATAACTGGAAACCTATATCTTCCATTTTGCCCATCCCCTCCCCCCCACCTCTGGCAAACATCAGTTTTCTGTATTTAAGGTCTGATTCGGCTTTTTGTTTGTTTATTATTTGTTGTTTTTTTTTTGTAGATTCCACATATGAGTGAAATTGTATGGTATTGGTCTTTTTCAGTCTGACTTAATTTCACTTAGCTTAATACCTTCTGGATCCATCTATGTTGTCGCAAATGGCATAATCCCATCTTTTTTTTTTTAATGACTGCATACATTCGTGTGTGTGTGTGTGTGTGTGTGTGTCTACACACACCTTCCTTATCCATTCGCCTATCAGTGGACACCTAGGTTGCTTCTACATCTTGGTTATTGGAATTACTTCGAGGGTGCATATGATGTAAGAAGGATGTTAAGGTTCGAAGCTAATGGCCAGGAAAGAATTCTTGAGACGTCGTTGGTGCAAAACAGGGTTTTAATAAAGCATGGGGGACAGGACCCGTGGGCAGAGAGAGCTGCAATGGGGTCATGAGGAGTGGCTGATTATATACTTTCAGGTTGAGAGGGGGTTAGGGAGAGCATAAGTCTAAAGGATTTTGGAAGCAGGGTTTCCAGGACCTTGAGGGGGCTAGCTCTTGTTAGGATAAGGTCATTTATTACTGTTTGGAAAAACCTGAGTCATGAGACCCTTCATATGTATATTGGTGGGTCATATGCTTGGGGGATGATTGCCCCCAAGGTATCTTGGGGGTAGAGATAAAGGAAGTTTCCAAAAGAATTTTTATATGTTAAAGTAGACTTAGAGGATCCTGGGGGTCAGGCTAAGATTGCCTTTTGCCCTTAGCAAAGTATTAACATCGAGGCAGTTGAGTCCCTAGAGGAATGTCACTCTGCCTGTTTCAAGGACCTGTTAATGGGTTGTAAGTAGTAAGGAAATTTAATTTTTCTTTTGCCTTTGTTTCCCACATCACATGTATCTTTTCAAATTATTAGTGTTTTCATTTTCTTTGGGTAGATGCCCAGCACTGGAATTACTGAGTCATATGGTAATTCTATTTTTAATTATTTGAGGAAACTCCATGCTGTTTTCCATGTGGCTGCACCAATTTACATTCCCACCAACAATGCACGAGGGTTCCTCTCTCTCCACATCCTTACTGACACTTGTTATTTCTTGTCTTTTTGATACCAGCCATTCTAACAGGTATAACGTGATATATCTCGTAGTTTTGATTTGCATTTCCGTGATGATGAGTGATGTTGAGCATCCTTTCATGTATCTGTTGGCCATCTGTATGTCTTCTTTGGAAAAATATTTACTCAGGTTCGCTGCCCATTTTAATTGGATCATTTGTATTTTTGGTGTTGAGTTGTGTAAGTTCTCTATGTATTTTGGATATTAACCCCTTATCAGATATATCATTTACAGATACCTTCTCCTATTCAGTAGGTTGCCTTTTGGTTTGTTGACTGTTTCCTTTGCTGTGCAGAAGCTCTTTATTTTGATGTAGTCCCAATAGTTTATTTTTGCATTTGTTTCCCTTGCAGGAGACATATTTAGAAAAATGTTGCTAAGGCCGATGTCCAAGAAATTACTGCCTATGTTTTCTTCTAGGCGTTTTGTGGTTTCAGGACTCAATTTTGGTCTAATCTGTTTTGAGTTTATTTTTGTGTATGGTATAAGAAAGTGGTCCAGTTTCATTTTTGCATGTAGCTGTCCAGTTTTCCCAACACCATTTGTTGAGGAGACTGTCTTTTTCCCATTGTATACTCCTGTCTCTTTTGTCATAGATTAATTAGCCATATAAGCGTGGGTTTATTTCTGGGCTCTTTATTCTGTTCCATTGATCTATATGTCTGTTTTTTGTGCTAGTACCACACTGTTTTGATTATTATAGCTTTGTAATATAACTTGAAATCTGGGATTGTGATACCTCCAGGCTTGTCTTTCTCAAGATTTGTTTGGGTATTTTGAGGTCTTTTGTGGTTCCATACAAATTTTAGTATTGTTTGTTCTAGTTCTGTGAAAAATACAATTGGTATTTTGATAAGGATTTCATTGAATCTTAAACAGTTATTCTTTTTTTTTATGTTAATCACCATACATTACATCATTAGTTTTTGATGTAGTGTTCCATGATTCATTGTTTGTGCATAACACCCAGTGCTCTGTTCAGTATGTGCCCTCTTTAACCAACTGAGCCACCCAGGCGCCCAGTATGTGCCCTCTTTAATACCCATCACCAGGCTAACCCATCCCCCCACCCCTCTCCCCTCTAAAACCCTCAGTTTGTTTCTCAGAGTCCATAGTCTCTCATTGTTCATCTCCCCCACCAATTTCCCCCTCTTCATTTCTCCGTTCCTACTATCTTCTTTTTTTAAACATATAATGTATTATTTGTTTCAGAGGTACAGGTCTGTGATTCAACAGTCTTAACACAATTCACAGTGCTCACCATAGCACATGCCCTCCCCAATGTCTATCACCCAGCCGCCCCATCCCTCCCACTCCCACCACTCCAGCAACCCTCAGTTTGTTTCCTGAAATTAAGAATTCCTCATATCAGTGAGATCATATGTTACATGTCTTGCTCTGATTGACTTATTTTGCTCCGCATATACCCTCCAGTTCCATCCACGTCGCTGCAAATGGCAAGATTTCATTCCTTTTGATGGCTGCATAATATTCCAGTGTGTGTGTGTGTGTGTGTGTGTACCACATCTTCTTTATCCATTCATCTGTTGATGGACATCTTGGCTCTTTCCATAGTTTGGCTATTATGGACATTGCTGCTGTAAACATTGGGGTGCACATACCCCTTAGATCCCTACATTTGTATCTTTGGGGTAAACACCCAGTAGTGCAATTGCTGGGTCATAGGGCAGCTCTATTTTCAACTTTTAAACAGTTATTCTTTAATATCAAATCTAGTCAGTGTTCAAATCTTTAATATCCTCATAATTTCTTTTACTTTAAAATTATTTACAGGGGCACCTGGGTGGCTAAGTTGTTAAGCATCTGCCTTCGGCTCAGGTTGTGATCCCAGGGTCCTGGGATCCAGCCCCACATTGGGCTTCCTGCTGGGCGGGAAGCCTGCTTCTCCCTCCCCCACTCTCCCTGCCTGTGTTCCATCTCTCACTGTGCCTGTCTTTCAAATAAATAAATAAAATCTTAAAAAAATTAAAAAAATAAAAATAAAAATTATTTACAGTTTTAAAAAATTAGGATCTATTTAAAGTCCATATATTGCAATTGGTTGACATATTTCTTAAGTTTCTTTTAATCCGTTTGTTCTCCGGAGTTCCATGTCTTTCTTTTTCTCCTTGCGTTTTATTTGTTGAAGAAACAGACTTGTGTGACAGTAGAGTTCCCCACTGTCTGGATTTTGGCAGACTACACCCTGGGAATGTCATTTGACATGCTCCTCAGTCTTCTGCTTTCCTGTGAAGTAGGAGTTGGATCTAGTTAACATCCTTAGATCGGGGATACTTTTCACTCAGTCTCCCTTTAAGACCTCTTTGTCTTTAATTTTAGGGTACTACATTTTTATTAGAGTTTAATTTTTTTTTGTAAGCTCTATGCCCAAGGTGGTACTTGAACTCATGATCCCCAGATCAGGAGATCAAGAGCTGCATGCTCCACCAACTGAGCCAGCCAGGTGCCCCTAGGGTTTAATTTTAATTTATTTTTCATTATATGTGTTGCTTCCTATATCTCTGGATTTGGGTTTTTCTCCCTTCCTGAAGAGACAACAATGCCCATATTGCCTGTTTTCTTTCCCTGTTCTCGATTACTTTTATCCCCTTGTCTTCTTTTCTCCTCTCCTTCCAGCCCCTTCAGTAAATGACATAATAGACAAGTTATCTGATGTGAGCTAATTGGAGTTAAGCCGCATTTAAAAAAAATATATTGTCAAAATACAGTTAGAGAGTTAAGTAAAATAAAGTTATGAGAATATGGCAGATACATCTATGGGGCCTTCTTTTCACCAAAATATGAAAACTAAATTGATCAGGAGTGTTGACTTCAAGAATATCTCAATGAAGTGAAAAAAACATTTTTTAAAGGACTTTATTAATCTTTATTAATTCTTGTCAATTTTGTAATTTTCTTCCTAGATCTCCTCATATTTTGGATCCTGGCTGCATTATGATGAATGACACTTTGACATCAGATGTCATTGGTCGACGAGTTGCAATTAATGGAGAACATGCAACAGTGCGTTTTTCTGGTATTGTCCCTCCTGTGGCAGGTAATTTATAATTCTCTGTGTGTCTGGATTTATTTATTTTGGAGTTCTTTCTTTGTAGGCTTCTCTGTAGTGTTTTGTAACAACGATTTTAAAGAAACTAACAACGAATTTGTAGATGCTTCCTATATGCAATTGTTTTGTTTGGGTAACAATATCCTGTGGTATCTATGGTTTTATTTAATTTTAGACTTATTTAATTATTTAGTGTTACTCTTTTCTATTAATTCAACCTTAAAATATCTTATGAGTAAACGTTAAACAACAACTAATAATCTTGAATTCTCATGTCCTAACCTCAAAAACTAAGAAATTTTGGAAATTTCTTTTGTCATTAATCCACATGTATATGTCTTTAAAGTAGTTTAAATTGATATACAATTTTGTGATCTCTTTTCTCATGTATTGTTTGGTAATATTTATGTTTCTATAGCATCATTTTGTTTACATTGTTTTTTTATTGAGGTATAATTGACATTTAACATTATATTAGTTTTAGGGGTACAAAATAATGATTTGATATTTGTATGTATTGCCTGATGAACACCAAGATAGGTCTAGTTAACATCTATCACCATACATAGTTAGAGTTTTTTTTCTTTTAAATAATGTCATTCTTTTATTTTTGAATTAATTTAGTATTTTATTTTATTTTTTATTTTTTATTTCAGTATTGTTAACATAGTTATATTGGTTTTAAGTGTACAATATAGTGATTCAACAATTCTATATATTACTCAGTGCTTGTCAAGATAAGTGTAACCTTAAATCTCCTTCACCTGTTTCACCCATCCCCCACCCACCTCACCTCTCGTGACCATCAGATTCTTCTCCGTAGTTAAGAGTTTCTTGGTTTCTCTCTCTCTTTTTTTTCCCCTTTACTTGGTTGTTTTGTTTCTTAACTTCCACATATGGGTGAAATCATATGGTATTTGTCTTTCTCTGACTGACTTATTTTGCTTAGCATTATATTTTCTGGCCCCACCCATGTTGTTGCAAATGGCAAGATTTCATTCTTTTTTATGGCTGAGTAGTATTCCACTGTATATGTACACTACCTCTTCTTTATTCATTTATCAGTTGATGAACACTTGGGCTGCTTCCATAATTTGCTATTGTAAATAATGCTGCAGTAAACATAGGGATGCATATATCTTTTCAAATTATTGGTTTCATATTCCTTGGATAAATACCCAGTAGTGGAATTACTGGATCATATGGTAATTTTATTTTTAATATTTTGAGGACCCCCCATACTGTTTTCCACAGTGGTTGCACCAGTTTGCATTCCCACCAACAGTGCACGAGGGTTCCTTTTTCTCCACATCCTTGCCAATACTCGTTTCTTGTGTTCTTGATTTTAGCTATTCTGACTGGTGTGAGGTGGTATCTCATTGTGGTTTTGTTTTGCATTTCCCTGATGCCGAGTGATGTTGAACATCTTTCATGTCTGTTGGCTATTGGGATGTCTTCTTTGGAGAAATGTCTATTCATGACTCCTGCCCATTTTTTAATTGGATTATTTGGGGTTTTTTGTATGTTGAGTTGTAGAAGTTCTTTATTTGGGATACTAACCCTTTATCAGATATGTCATTTGTAAATATCTTCTCCCATTCCATAGGTTGCCTTTTAGTTTCCTTTGCTCTGCGGAAGCTTTTTTTTTTTTTTTAAGATTTTACTTTTAAGTAATCTCTACACCCAACATGGGGCTTGAACTTACAGCCCCGAGATCAAGAGTTGCATGTTTGTGGGATGCCTGGGTGGCTCAGTCAGTTAAGCGTCTGCCTTCAGCTCAGGTCCGGATCCCAGGGTCCTGGGATCAAGTCCTGCATGGGGCTTCTTGCTCAGCAGGCAGCCTGTTTCTCCTGCCTGCTGCTCCCCCTGCTTGTGCTCTCTCTGACAAATAAATAAAATCTTTAAAAAAAAAAAAGTTGCATGTCGTATGGAGGTTCCTCAAAAAGTTAAAAATAGAACTACCTCACAACCCAGCAATTGCACTACTATGTATTTATCCAGAGGATACAAACATAGTGATTCAAAGGGGCACATGCACCCCAATGTTTATAGCTGCAGTGTCCACAATAGCCAAACTATGGAAAGAGCCCAGATTCCATCAACACAGGAATGGATAAAGAAGATGTGGTGTGTGTGTGTGCGTGTGCATGTGTGTATACACACACACAATGGAATATTACTCAGTCATCAAAAGGAATGAAATCTTGCCATTGGCACTTATGTGGCTGGAACTAGAGTGTATTATGCTAAGCCAAATAAGTCAGAGAAGGATGAATACCATATGATTTCACTCATGTGGAATTTAAGAAATAAAACATGAACGTAGGGGAAGAGAAGGAAAAATAAAATAACAGGGAGGCAAAGCATAAGACTCTTAACTATAGGGAACAAACTGAGGGTTGCTGGAGGGGAGGTGGGTGGGGGGATGGGGTAATTGAGTGATGGGCATTAAGGAGAACACTTGATGTAATGGGTGTTATACGCAACTGATGAATCACTAAATTCTACACCTGAAACAAATAATACACTATATGTTAACGAACTTGAATTAAAAAAATAGAGTTGCATGTTCCCCTGACTGAGCCAGCCAGGTGCCCCTGTGATGTAGTTTGAACATAAGTTTCACTTGACCCTGTGGGCAATTCTGAAGATAGGGTGGCCCTTCAGAGATTTTCCTAGTTGAGATGAGGGCTGGGCATTTATACCTGTGATGATCTATTACTGGGTTTTTGTATGTGAAAGGGGGTGTGCCAGGCACCTTCTTCAGTTGAGACAGTTCTTGAAAGTAGGCTCATAGGTGAGGGCTAATTGCCAGAAGTTAGTATTCCCAGCAGCTGGTGGGAATAAGTCTCGCTTTCTAAAGGCAGATTGGAGTATTGAGTCACAAATCCAGTAATACAGATGGAAGCTATTTCATGGTAATTTAGTGACTATGAAGTGGTACATATTATTTTCATTTATTAAATTGCCTGTGAGTGGGGCACCTGGGTGGCTCAGTCATTAAGTGTCTGCCTTCGGCTCAGGTCATGATCCCAGAATCCTGGGATCGAGCCCCGCGTCGGGCTCCCTGCTCCGCGGGAAGCCTGCTTCTCCCTCTCCCACTCCCCCTGCTTGTGTTCCCTCTCTCACTGTGTCTCTCTCTGTCAAATAAATAAAATTTTTTTTATTGTAAAAGTTGCCTGTGAGTTTGATACTTCCTTCATGTATGTATGATCAGGCAAATTTTTCCCCCTAAAATTATAATTCTGTAAAGAAGGAGCTACTGTGTATTTATTAATTATCTCATCGTATGGGGGCATTCTCTATTTACCTCAACTGGTGCTACTTTTGAATTTCTTTTGGAAGTCAACAGGTAGAATTGGTAAAAAGATGCAGCGACATTGAACACGGATTTAGTAATTATTCCTGGAGCTGCTTCACTGTGTGTTGTAGGGTTGTGGTGATAACTAAATAAATGAAGGTGTTTAAAGCACTTAGACCAGTTACTGGTGCATAGTGTCAGCTATTTTGCAAATATACATTTTATTTTTATTTTTTTTTAAGATTTTATTTATTTATTTGAGAGAGAATGAGAGAGAGCACGAGAGGGAAGAGGGTCAGAGGGAGAAGCAGACCCCCCCGCCACTGAGCAGGGAGCCCGATGTGGGACTCAATCCTGAGACTCCAGGATCATGACCCGAGCCGAAGGCAGTCGCTTAACCAACTGAGCCACCCAAGCGCCCTAGATACACATTTTAAAAATTTACTTAAAAAAGAAATAGAGCAGTTCTGATGTTTTGCAAATGGTTTGGGTTAGAAATTTAATTTCCTGAGATAGCATCATATGCAGGTTTTGTAATTTTTATTTTTTTAAAGATTTATTTATTTTAGAGAGAGAGTGCAAGCGAGCATGCATATGTGCAGTTGGGGGCAGAGGGAGAAGGAGAGAAAGTAAAGTCTCAAGCAGACTGCCCTGAGCACAGAGCCCGACATGGGGCTTGATTGATCCCACGACCCTGAGACCATGACCTGAGCTGAAACCAAGAGTCGGATGCTTAACTGACTGTGCCATCCAGGTGTTCCCATATGCAGATTTTAAAAAGTGTTTAAGTAAAGAGGATATGCCATGATGGGCAGAATAATGCCCCTCCCCTTGCAACAAAGATGTCCCCAGGACCTGGGAGCATTATGTTTGGTTACATGGCAAAGGAGAATTAGGGTTGCAGGTGGAATTAAGGTTGCTAATCACCTGACTTTAAGATAGGAATATTATCCAGGTGGGCTGAGTGTAATCCCAAGGATCCTTAGAAGTAGAAGCAGAAGAGGGCAGTGCTGGAGTGCAGTGACGTGAGAAGGTTTCAACTGGCCACTGTGGGCTTTGAAGATGGAAGAGGGTGGTGAAGCCAAAGAGTGTGAGCGGCCTCTAGAAGCTGGAGAAGGCAAGGCAATGAATTTTCCTCTGTAGACTCCAGAAGGGAACACAGCTTTGCAACACCTTGATTTTATTTTATTTTTTAAAGATTTTATTTATTAGAGAGAGAGAAAGCATGCATGAGAGTGGGGTGAGGGGCACAGGAAGAAGCCGACTCCCCGCTGAACAGGGAGCCTGATGTGGAGCTCAGTCCCGGGACTCCAGGATTATGACCTGAGCCGAAGGTAGACACTTAACCGACTGAGCCACCCAGTTCCCCTGCAACGCCTTGATTTTAGTCCAGTGAGACTGTCCTCAGGCTTCTGACCTCCAAAACTGTAAGATAATACATTTGTGGGCGTACTTGGGTGGCTCAGTTGGTTAAGTGTCTGCCTTCTGCTCAGGTCATGATCCCAGGGTCCTGGGATCGAGCCCCGATTGTAGGGGTGGGGGAGGGGTGTCCCTGCTCAGCAGGAAGCCTGCTTCTCCCTCTCCCTCTGTCCCTCCCCTCTCCACTCATGTTCTCTCTTGCTTGCTCTGCTAGCTCTCTCTCAAATCTTTAAAAAATAAATCTGTGTAGTTGTATAGCAGCAATAGGAAACATATATCCTAGGTAATTGTGTGAGGTATTCTAAAAGTGTCCCTAGTGATGATAGATACTAACGTTATAACTGTGTTTGAAGAGTCTGATTAAAATTATTTCATGAATGTGGGAGTGAAGAAGCATTTTTTCTAAATTCGTGTCATGAGTTAAAATTAACTGATTTAATTAATGAAATACTATCAGTAAACCTTTTATTAATATACGTCTGTATGCTTAAAAATTATATTCATTACTGGATATTCTCATATCCATATACTTGGAGTTGCTGTAGATCAATCGATATATACATTGTATTTTTAGTTCCTCTCTGGTGATTGTCTTCATGGTTCTTTGTCCTTATTGTTTGTAATATGTTTTATGGTAACTGAAATCTGGTATTGTTTACCTATATAGAGTGACTAAATTAAATGGCCCTATAGTATTTTAGGTTCCATTTATCCTGTAGTAACAATGTTAATTGATTTATTTTTTTTTAAAGATTTTATTTGACAGAGACACAGCGAGAGAGGGAACACAAGCAGGGGGAATGGGAGCGGGAGAAGCAGGCTTCCTGCCGAGCAGGGAGCCCGATGCGGGGCTCGATCTCAGGACCCTGGGATCATGACCTGAGCTGAAGGCAGATGTTTAACAACTGAGCCACCCAGGCACCCCAACAATGTTAATTTAAAATAAAATAGTTGAAACATATTTCTTCTAAGTTCTTATGGAGGTATTTTGTATTCTACACTCAGTTTATTGATCCTAAATGGCAATTGAAATGCATTGGCACCTATTGAAACAGATGGGCAATCCCAATTTATCAAGGAACAGTTGACTTAGCAAAATCAGAAGTCTCCTTTTGATTGTTTTAGTATTTTTTTCCATTCCTCACATCATCTTACCAATTTCCAGTCTCCCAGATTCCAGCTTCTAACCTGGAACTCTCCAAGAGTCTGACTACCATGCACGTCTCTGAGGCTCATCACAAGAATACTATTAATTTTTTTCTTGTGTTTTAGAAGATTATTATAATTTTCCATGATGAAAGAAGCAGATTTTTTTTTAGGTCTTGGATTATGTTTTTAATATACTTATATAACAAGATTTTCTTATCCTTTTTTTTTTTTTTTAAGTGTCTTAAAATACATGAGCATGATAAAATATAGTGCCTAAGGGCTTATAAGATGAAAAGCAGAATTGTCCATCTGTGGGTGTTTTTTTACTGATTGATTGTAGGTGTTTTCTTGGTTAAGCCTATTTAAAATAATTGAGGTCACATGTACCTTTTCAGTTATGAGATGTTTTCTTCTAAGATTATCTTTGATAATTTTTACCCTTCCATTTTACCTGCTTTCTCTGGCGCTCCTATTGGTTGGATATAGAATTTCCTAGATTGATCTTCCACATTCATTTTTTTCTTCCTTGTAATTTGTTGAAAAAATTGTGTTTCTCTTTTAAAATTTCCCACGTTCTGGATTATTCTGATTACATCCACATGATGTCATTAACATATATTTCTGTCTCTACATTTCCTACAAATTGGTAATTAAATATAGGGTTTATCAGATTCAGGTTTGAAAGCTCTTTTTTCTTACAAATACTCTAGGTAATATGTTCCTCAGTCAGGAGGTACATAATGTCTGGTTGTATCTCTTTTTGTGATGGAAGCAGCTCTTGATGAACATTGTTTTTGTGGGTTTTTTTTTTTTAAAGATTTTATTTATTTATTTGAGACAGAATGAGAGAGACAGAGAGCACATGAGAGGGGGGAGGGTCAGAGGGAGAAGCAGGCTCCCTGCCGAGCAGGGAGCCTGATGCGGTACTCGATCCAGGGACTCCAGGATCATGACCTGAGCCGAAGGCAGTCGCTTAACCAACTGAGCCACCCAGGCGCCCTTTGTGTGGTTTTTTAAAAGGTTTTATTTATTTATTTGACAGAGAGACAGCGAGCGAGGGAACACAAGCAGGGGGAGTGGGAGAGGGAGAAGCAGGCTTCCCGTGGAGTAGGGAGCCTGACGCGGGACTCGATCCCAGGACCCTGGGATCATGACCTGAGCCGAAGGCAGACGCTTAACGACTGAGCCACCCAGGCGCCCTGATGAACATTGTTTATATCAATTATTTGGGGTTGTCAAATGGTGAAATTCTAATCATTTTCTTTTATCATTCTTCTGATGGACAACTTACATCGTGGAAAATTTCCCTGTGTTAATTACTTGCTTTCCAAATAATTGGGTGATTGAAAGACAGGATAAATGGTTTTTTCCCCCTTTTTTTTCTTCATAAAAATGAATTGATTGACTTAGAAAACCAATGAATTTTTTAAAGTCATGGGTTTAAACATATTTGATCTGTTTTAGTCCATTGCTGTTATCCTGTTTGATGCTCAGACTGTCCTATATTTGGCCAGAAGGAACCCCTTCAGATTGCCTCCTGAGTACTTTTGATGTGACCCAATGGTTTTTGAGTTTCCTTACTGAGATAAGGAAGCTATCATATGTGAAGGGCTCACTGTACACATTCTTTGCCCCGCATCACAATCAGCTATTTCCCTTGAGTTCTGCTTTCTGTTTTTTTTTTTTTTTTTTTTTTAAGTGGCAGATAGCATTTGGAGGCCCCAGTCTGACATCTGGGGGTACTCCTTGCTTTGGGTCAGTTGTTTCTAGGCCATTTTTAGTCGACAGCTACATTTGTTATATACATAATTCCTAGAAGTAGAATAGGTTTAAGGAGGATCTATGTATTTTTTTAGTACTTACTATTAAATTTTCAAACATACAGCTGAGAATAGTGTAAGGAACACCTGTATATACTTGTTATGTCAGTTTAACATTGCTAACACTTTGCCTTATTTGCTTCATTTTTAAAAATTTTTTTGACTGGGCGCCTGGGTGGCTCAGTCGTTAAGCGTCTGCCTTCGGCTCAGGTCATGATCCCAGGGTCCTGGAATCAAGCCCCCACATCGGGCTCCCTGCTCAGCAGGAAGCCTGCTTCTCCCTCTCCCACTCCCCCTGCTTGTGTTCCTGCTCTCGCTATCTCTCTGTCAAAAAATAAATAAAATCTTAAAAAAAATTTTTTTTTGACTAAGCATTTTTTTATTTATAAAGATTTAATTTATACATTTAATAGAGAGCACGAGAGAGCACAAGCAGGGGGAGTGGCAGAGGGAGAGGGAGAAGCAGACTCCCCGCTGAGCAGGGAGCCCAATGTGGGTCTTGACCCCAAGACCCTGGGATCATGACCTAAGTTGAAGGCAGACACTTAACCAACTGAATCGCCCAGACACCCTGCCTAAGCATTTTAAATAAAGTGATATGCATAGTGGCATTTCGTCTCTGAATACTTCACCATGCATCTCCAAAAAGTAAATACACTTTCTTACAAAACACATTTTAAACTCAAATTTTGATTCATATTGTGTTATTGGTGAATAGAGTTCTTTTATGGTAAATAGAGTTTATGTAAGCCACTAAATAAACAAGATTATTGAAAAACTTTGTCCTAATTAACCTCTTGGTTTATAGTCTTTAAAGATTAGTCCTAAGGTAGAGTGTGTCCGTTCTTTTTTTTTTAATTTATTTGAGAGAGAATGAGATAGAGCATGAGAGTGGGGAGGGTCAGGGGGAGAAGCAGACTCCCTGCTGAGCAGGAAGCCCGATGTGGGACTCGATCCCAGGACTCCAGGATCATGACCTGAGCCAAAGGCAGTCGCTCAACCAACTGAGCCACCCAGGCGCCCGAGTGTGTCCATTCTTTAAAATGGGTGATCATAGGGGCACCTGGGTGGCTCAGTCAGTGCGTGCACTGCAGGGGAATGGCAGGCAGAGGGAGAGGGTGAAGCAGGCTTCCCACTGAACAGGGATCCTGATGTGAGGCTCGATCCCAAGACCCGGGTTCATAACTTGAGCCGAAGGCAGACGCTTAATCAACTGAGCTACCCAGGTGCCCCTTTTGGATTAATTTTAGATGTGAGTTTCTTATTCCCTCATATAAAGAAAATCTGTATCTAATCTTTACTGTTTTCTACTCTTTTTTTTCCTAAGAGGAAAGTTGTTTAACATTTTAAGGCTTTTATAGCATTTATTTGCCTACTTTAGGTTTTTGACATTGAGTTGAGTTACACTGCCCTAGGGTTGTTTGTTTGTTTTTTAAGTAATCTCTATGCACAACATGGGGCCTGAACTCACGAACCTGAGATCAAGAGTCACATGCTCTTCTGACAGAGCCAGCCAGATGTCCCTAAGGTATTTTTGTTTAAATAACATATTTTTAAATGATTTTATTTATTCATTTGACAGAGCATGAGCACAGTCAGGGGGAGGGGCAGAGGGAGAGGGAGAAGCAGGCTCCCCGCTGAGCAGGGAGCCCTGTGTGGGGGCCTGATCCCAGGACCCTGGGATCATGACCTGAGCTGAAGGCAGATGCTTAACCGACTGAGCCACCCAGGAGCCCCTAAATAACATTTACTGATTGTACTTTATTAGTGTTGTTTTGTTGCTATTGTTATTCCAAGTTTTTAATGGTTTTTTTTTTCCACAGCTTTTATTGAACTAATACTACTTTGAGAATCAGAGTCATCACAAATTACTTGGTAGCAAATCTCTACATAAAGTATGTATAACAGTGCTCTTCTTTTTTTTTAAGATTTTGTTTATTTTATTTATTTATTTGACAGCTAGAGAGGGAACACAAGCAGGGGGAGTGGGAGAGGGAGAAGCAGGCTCCCCGCTGAGCAGGGAACCTGACATGGGGCTCAATCCCAGGACCCTGGGACCATGATCTGAGCTGAAGGCAGCCACTTAACCGACTGAGCCACCCAGGTGCCCCTACAGTGCTCTTCTTTGAGAAATTTTCAAGTGAATCATGCTTTTGTCCTCCTACCAGAGCAAATAGAAAGGCATATGTGTGTTTAAATGTGGTGATGACAGGATATGTTTTCATGTTCTGGGAGTTGATGGAAGAAATGGCTAAAGTTATGACTTGTTGTCTAGAACATTTAAACATTATGTTAAAACCAAAGTTGTCTTTGACAGACGCATACTGTTCAGATGAAAAAATTGTAAATAGCGTCATTGAAATAGGTAATGAATTTAATTATTTCTGGATGCTTTTTATAGCTTATTTATTACTGGGATGTAGCCCTGCTTCAGATTGGTAGCAGGTTTTATTATAGGAGTAATAGGCATTTGGTAATTTGTAACTTCAAGTGTTTTAGGCCCCTGGTCATCTCTTCTATATTTATAGATGCAAAATATTTGTTACTCAAGTGTGTACTTGTTTGAGGCTTTGGACAGATGTGGGGTTGCTTCCTGAGAGAGAATTCTTGCTCCCGAAAGTTAGTGGTATTTCTTTTTTCTTTCTTTTCTTTTCAAGATTTTATTTATTTGGGGCGCCTGGGAGGCTCAGTTGCCAAGCGTCTGCCTTCGGCTCAGGTCACGATCCCAGAGTCCTGGGATCGAGCCCCGCATCGGGCTCCCTGCTCGGCGGGAAGCCTGCTTCTCCCTCTCCCACTCCCCCTGCTCGTGTTCCCTCTCTGGCTGTCTTTCTGTCAAATAAATAAAACCTTTAA
>NW_023270380.1:5962296-5975966 GCF_011800145.1 Mirounga leonina
CCCCTCAAAATATTTTCTAATTTACATTGTGTGGTTTTTAAAAATTAAAACTGAAATTTTTATTTAATTTTTTTTTTTTAAGAATTTATTCGAGAGAAATCACAAGCAGGGGGAGAGGCAGAGGGAGAAGCAGAAGCAGACTCCCCGCTGAGCTGGGAACCCGACATGGGGCTCTATCCCAAGACCCTGAGACCATGACCCAAGCCAAAGGCAGATGCTTAACCATCTGAGCCCCCAGGCACACCTGTGCTTTTTTTTTTTTTTTAAGATTTATGTATTTATTTGAGAGTGAGAGAGAGCCCACACGCGTGTGGGGGTGTGGAGGGGCAGAGGGAAAGGGAGAGAGAATCTCTAGCAGACTCCCTGCTGGGTGTAGGAGCCTGACGTGGGGCTTGATCCCGGGACACTGAGATCATGACCTGAGTGGAAATCAAGATAGGACACTCAACCAGCTGTGCCACCCAGGCGCCCCTGTGCTTTCTTTTTTGACGCAAGGTAATTTAGAATGATACGGCTTAGTTTCTACACATAGGAGGATTTTCTAATAAACCTTTCGTTATTGACTTCCAGCTGAATTCCACTATGTACAGAGAAGCTACTCTGTGATTTCAATCTTTTATATTTTTATTGTAAAATGCACAGAATATAAACATCACATTTTTTACATTAAGTGTGTAGTTCGTGGCATTGGGTACATTCATATTGTTGTGTAGCCATCACCACCATCCACCTCCAGAACATTTTTTTATCTTCTCAACCTGAAATTTCATACTTGTTAAACAGTACTTTCTCATGCTCCTCTCTCACCAGTCCCTAGCGACCACCATTCTACTTTCTGTCTCTTGGGAATTTGGCTATGGTATTTGTCTTTTTTTTTTTTTTTTTAGGTTTTATTTTTTAACTTAGAGTATGTGCATGTGAGTGGGGAGGAGGAGCAGAGGGGGAAGGAGAGGAAAAGAATCTCAAGCAGACTCTGCGCTGAGCATGTAGACCAATGCGGGGCTCGATCTCACAACCCTAAGATCATGACCTGAGCCAAGATCAAGTGTGGGACGCTTAACCGACTGAGCCACCCAGGCGCCCCTATGGAATTTATCTTTTACTACTGGTGTATCTCACTGAGCATAATGTCCTCAAAGTTCATCCATGCTGCTGCATGTCAAAACTTCCTTCCTTGTAAAGGCTGAATAATACTCCATTGTATACACGTATCACATCACAAAGAATAAAATACTTAGGAATTAACCAGGGAAGTGAAAGACCTATACAATGAAACCTGTAAAACGTTGCTGAAGGAAATGAAACACAAATAAATGGAAAGACATCCCATGTTCATGCATTGAAAGAGTTAACTATTATTAAAATGTCAGTACCACCCACAGCAATCTGAAATTTTGTTTGATCCCTATACAAATCCCAGTGACGGTTTCTGCTGACTCTCTTAATCAGAACGTTTAGTCCTTTTTTCACTTATTTGTTGATAATTTGGGTTTATATCTACCATCTTACTATTTGCTTTCTATTTGTCTTGCCTCTGCTTTTTTTTCCCTTTTCCCCCCCTCCTTTTCCTCCCTTTTATTGGATTATTTTTTAAACTTTATTTTTCCTCTCTATTAATCATACTTTTTTTATTAAGTAATTATCATGGAGGTCAAAACATGCATCTGTGACCTACAAAAGTCTAATTAGTAATTTTACTTCTTCCTGGACTTATGCAAAGACCTTAGAATACTTGAATACTAATTCTGCTTACCCACTTCCTAACTCCTATGTTGGATATTTTTATCTTTGTGTGTATAAAGCACCAAGAACTGATAATAGTTTATATCAGTTTTATTATCCTCAGGTTTTCACCTGGGATAATTTTCTTTATCCTTGAAGATCACCCCTATAATTTTTCTTTGCTGAAATTGTCTTTTTTTTTTTTTTTTTTTTAAAGATTTTATGTATTCATTTGACAGAGACAGACACAGCGAGAGAGGGAACACAAGCAGGGGGAGTGTGAGAGGGAGAAGCAGGCTCCCCGCGGAGCAGGGAGCCCAATGTGGGGCTCGATCCTAGGACCCTGAGATCATGACCTGAGCCGAAGGCAGACGCCTAATGACTGAGCCACCCAGGCGCCCCTGTTTTTTTAATTTTTGAAATTGTGGTTACATGCATATAAAACATAAAATTTGCCATTTTGACCATTTTTTTAATTTTAATTTTTATTTTTTTTAAAGATTTTATTTATTTGAGAGAGAATGAGAGAGAGAGAGAACACATGAGAGGGGATAGGGTCAGAGGACAAAGCAGACTCCCTGCCGAGCAGGGAGCCCGACGCGGGACTCGATCCAGGGACTCCAGGATCATGACCTGAGCTGAAGGCAGTCGCTTAACCAACTGAGCCACCCAGGCGCCCATTTTGACCATTTTTTATTAAAATCTTTTAATTGTAAAATATAACAAAATTTACCATTTTAACCTTTGTTGAATAGGCTTTATTTTTTAGAGTAGTTTTAAGTTCACAGCAAAATTGAAGAGCAGGTAGATTTCCTCCTGCCCCCACCCATGCATAGCCTCCCCCTTTGGTAACCAGGGTCCCCTACCAGAGTGTATATTTGTTGCAATTGACAAACCTGTATCGATACATCATTATCACTCAAAGCCCATCTAAGTTCACTCTTGGTGTTGTATATTCTGTTGGTTTGGGAAAATTTATGATGACATGTATCATACAGAGTAGGTTCACTGCCTTAGAAATTCTCTGTGCCCCACCTATTCATCTCTTCCTTCCCCATAACTATTTTTAAAATGTTAACATACTTAATAGTGGTAAAATATACATAACATAAAATTTACCATTTTAACCTTTTGTTTTTTTCCATCTTAACCATTTTTTTTTTAAAGATTTTATTTATTTGAGAGAGAGAATGAGATAGAGAGCATGAGAGGGGGGAGGGTCAGAGAGAGAGGCAGACTCCCTGCTGAGCAGGGAGCCCGACGTGGGACTCGATCCCAGGACTCCAGGATCATGACCTGAGCTGAAGGCAGTCGCTTAACCAACTGAGCCACCCAGGCGCCCCATCTTAACCATTTTTAAGTGTATAGGTAAATAGTGACTAGGCTAGGTATCTCATATAAATAGAACCATATAGCATTTGTCTTTTCAGGATGGCTTAAACAAAATGTCTTCAAGGTTCATCCATGTAGCATGTGTGAGAACTTCATTCCTTTTTATGGCTGAATATTCCATTGTATGTGTATCACGTTTTTTATCTGTCCATCTGTTGATGGATATTTCGGTTATTTCTACCTATTGGCTATTGTGGGTAATGCTGCAATGAACATTGGCATACAAATGTCTGAGTCTTCTTTAATGCCTGTGGTTATATGCCTGTAAGTAGAATTGATGAGTTGTATGGTAATTCTACATTTAGCTTTTTCAGGAACCACCAAAATGTTTTCCACAGTGGCAACACCATTTTATGTTTCCGCCAGCAGTGTATGAGGGTTCCAGTTTTTCCATATCCTTACTAGCGCTTGTTACTTTCCATTATTTTGCTTATAGCCATACTCTTTTTTTTTTTAAGATTTTATTTATTTATTGGAGAGAGAGAGAGTGAGAGAGAGCATGAGAGGGGAAAGGGTCAGAGGGAGAAGCAGACTCCCCACCGAGCGGGGAGCCCGACATGGGACTCGATCCTGGGACTCCAGGGTCATGACCCGAGCCGAAGGCAGTCGCTTAACCAACTGAGCCACCCAGGCGCCCTGCTTATAGCCATACTCTTAAGTGTGAAATGGTATCTCATTGTGGTTTTGGTTTGGATTTCTGTAATTATTAATGATCATCTTTTCGTGTGTTTATTGGCCATTTGTATATCTTTGGAGAAATGTCTGTCCAAGTCCTTTGTCCATTTTTTAGTTGGGTTGTCTTTTTTTTTCTTTTTTAGGTTTTTATTTTAATTTCTGTTAGTTAACATATGGTGTTGTATTAGTTTCCAGTGTACAGTATAGTGATTCAACAATTCCATACATCACCCAGTGCTCATCATGACAAGTGCGCTCCTTAATCCTCTTCAGCTATTTCACCCACCCCCCACCCACCTCTCCTCTGGTAACCATCAGTTTGTTGTCTATAATTAAGAGTCTGTTTCTTGATTTGTCTCTCTTTTTTTTTCCCCCTTTGCTTGTTTTGTTTCTTAAATTCCACATATGAGTGAAATGTGGTATTTGTCTTTCTCTGACTTATTTTGCTTAGCGTTATATTCTCTGGCTTCATCCATGCCATTGCAAATAGCAAGATTTTGTTCTTTTTTATGGCTGAGTAATATTCCATTGTCTATATGTACCACATCTTCTTTATCCATTCATTCATGTGTGGATACTTGGGCTGCTTCCGTATCTTGGCTATTGTAAAAAATGCTGCTATAAACAATAAGGATACATGTATCCCTTTGGATGTATCCCTTTGAATTGTGTTTTTCAGTTCCAGAGGGGTTTTTAGATTTTTTTTTATTAAAGATTTTTTTTTTTTTTAATTTGTTTAACACAGAGCGAGAGAGCACAAGTAGGCAGAACAGCAGACAGAGGGAGAGGGAGAAGCAGGCTCTCCGCCAAGCAGGGAGCCCGATGTGGGGCTCGATCCCAGGACCCTGGGATCATGACCTGAGCTGAAGGCAGCCGCTTAACGACTGAGCCACCCAGGCGCCCCTCAGTCCCAGAGTTTTTATTTAGGGCTTGAAAAAATACATTTTTAAAATTTTCTGCTGAAATTCCAAGCTCATCTTTTATTTTCCTGAAAATATTAAAGTTAAAACTCCATTATGCAGATGCCTGATGAATCTGTTTATGTTGGCTGTTGTTTTCCTTGGTTCTCAGTCACAGAGTCTTTGTCTTTGTCTTTCTCTATGCTTGGATATATTTGTTAGAGTGCCAGATATGATGATGAAAAATGATAATTTGAGCTTTTTTAATAGTGTTCTCTTCCTCCAGAGAGGACTGAAATTTACTCTGGCAGATAGCTAGGATTAGTAGCAATCCTAGATCACTTTAAACTTATCTGAGAATGAGATTACTTGAAGTTGGCCTTTAATCCCTACAATGGTTAGTTTATTTAGCACTGGTTCCTCCTTACTCTTAGAAAGAAGACATTTTGAGCCCAGTACAAATCCTAGAGTTTCTCAGCAACTTTCACCTTCCTTGGGGGCTGTGATTTTCAGTATTGATTTCTTAGCCCCTAGCATCTGTCCAAAGCTCTGTTCAGCTTTTTAGCTTCTTATATTAGAATTATCAGATGCCTCAGGAGAAAAGATTGCTCTAAATGCTTATTCAGCTCTTTCTGTTTCCCTCTTCTCCCACATGTTGGCCTTGTAATTCCTCACTGCCTTAGTAGCTCTCTGGGATGTACACATATTTTTAAAATTGTAGTAAATATGCATAACTTAATTGACCATTTTAACCATTTGTCAGTGTAGAGTTCAGTGGTATTAAGCACATTAACATTATTGTGCAGCGTTCACCACCGTGTATCTGGAGCTCTCCATTTTACGAAACTGGAACTCTGTACCTATTAAATAATAACTCCCCATTCTCTTCTCCCCTCAGCCCCTGACAACCCCCATTTTACTTTCTGTCTCTATGAATTTGACTGCTCTAGGTGTCTGATATATGTGGAATCCTGTCTTGTCTTTTTTGTGTTTAGCTTATGTCATTTTAGCATAGTATCTTCAAAGTTCAACCATGCTGTAGCATGTCTCAGAATTTCATTCCTTTTACAGGCTGGATACACCACATTTTGTTTGTCCATGCATCATTAATGGACACTTGGGTTGCTTCCACCTTTTGGCTGTTGTGTATAATGCTGCTATAAACATAAATATGCAGGTATCTGAGTCCCTGCTTTCAGTTCTTTTAGGTATATGCCCAGAAGTGGAATAGCTAGATCATTTGGAAATTCTGTGTTTAGCTTTTTGAGGAATTATCTAATTCTACTGTTTTCCATAGTGGCTGCAGCATTTTATGTTCCCATCAGCAGTGCACAAGGGTTCTAATTTTTCCACATCCTCACCAGCACTTGTTATTTTGTTTTGTTTTGTGACTTTTGCCATCATAATTGATGTGAAATGATTTTCAAAAATAGTTTATCTAGCTTTTCTAGTTTTCATCAGGAGGGTTGATCCAGAAGTGAACCTCTCTGGCTTTCTTTTGCGCCTAGCACGGTACTGAATATAGAGTGGAAGGGAGGAGGAAAGGTAAAGAAAATGCTCTGGAAACTGAGGTGGTATAGAAATATAAGGTATGAGTCATAGCAAAATGTGATGGGTAAGCCTGGCCTTCTGGGATTAGAATGACCTGGGTTTGAAGTTGTGTGACTTTGAGCAAGTTATTTTACCTATGGTGAATAAAAGATACGTTTATATATAGATTTTTATTTTATGAAAAGCAGATTAGTAGACTAGGACTCCAAAAACTTGCATTTTAGTCCAGGAATTGGTAAAAAAAAAAAACAACAAAAAAAACCACTATCTGCTTTATGTAGATGAAATGTCTGTTGTGAGGCTAATATGAGATATTGCAAAGAAACTTTCTGGTATTCAGTAAGTGCTCAATAAATTTTAGCTATTGTTTCCTGCAGTTGTAGTTTTTGTTGGCTTTTGAACCAAACATGCTATCGTATTTGTTGATTGCAGTCTCGAGTCCAAGGTTAACTTGCTCTTTTTCAAAAGATATTTTTCGCCCCCCACAGTGTCTGTGTGACAGGGTTTCCATTGCCATTGTATTTGCTTGCAGCAAAAAGGAGCATTAATTATCTCTGTCCTCACTTATTCCTCATTTGGTTTTTCTTATTCTGCTAGGACTCTGGTTAGGAGTAGAATGGGACAATCCCGAGAGAGGAAAGCATGATGGAAGCCACGAGGGGACTGTGTATTTTAAATGCAGGTAATTTTTCATTATGAATTTGCGTGGTTATTTGGGGTAATATTCAATAGTTGAATAAAGGGGGATGGGGAAGAAGAAATGTTTGGCATTGGGCATAGTTATAATGTAGAATTCGATGTATTTAAAAAAAACAATTTGCAGTTTTTTTCCTTAGTTTTTAAAACTCTGGCTCTTCACAAGTAATGTTGCTTGCTTTTTCCGTCTTTGTGTTTTTTTTTGACCGCTTCTTTTAATTGGATGAATATAAACATTTCTCATTGATTCATTAACAATTTACAGTCCACTAAGTGAATAATAAAAAGAAATAGCTTAGATATCCAGTAAGAAGCAGTTGATTAAACAAAATACAGAACATCCGAATAGTGGAATGCTAAGCCACCATTAAAAAAAGCTCTTATCATGGAAAGAGTTACACTTTATATTGCATGTCTACTAATATTTTTAACTGCTTGATTTCAGAGAAACTTCATGAAGCTTTGAAAAAGATGGTGGGATGCTTTCAGACAGAATCTTTTAAATTTTTGTTGTTTGTTTTCCTTAGTAGGTTTCAGTTTCTCAGAAAGATCTTGTTTTTTTAGTTATTTGAGAGAGAGAGAGAGCTGGGGGGAGGGCAGAGGGAGAAGGAGAAGCAGACTCCCTGCTGAGCAGGGAGCCCAACGCAGGACTCGATCCCAGGACCCTGGAATCATGACCTGAGCCCAAGGCAGAGGCTTAACTGACTGAGCCACCCAGGCGCCCCTCAAAAAGATCTTTTAACATCAAGCTTATTTTTCCTTAAGTGTGGCACAGTGAACGCAGTCCTGGCCTGGAAGTCAAGAGGCCTCTAACTCTGCTCTTAACAATCCTCATGACCCCGAACGAGACTAAATTTACTAACCTCTAAAATGGGGATCAAAATTAGATAATAGCAAAATACATTCCCCAGCCTACCATTCTGTAATTTTAGAGAATCAGGATAGAAGAAGAATCAACATGTGTGTAGAGGCAGATAGATGGCAGACATGGAATGAGGCCAGCTCAGAATGTGTCAACAGTTCATAGAAGATGGGTTTAAGGAGGTGTGGAAATAGAAATTTCTTATCCTGGCCTGTTGATCCCTCCCCTACCTGAACCATGACCTCATAAACCTTCCAGTGAAGGAACTTTTCCTGAAGAGCCTGCCCAGCACAGTTCCCTCTTTAAAAGCTTGCCCACATCATTCATGATTGCATGGACCTTAATGGGCTCTAGATGGAGTGATGTTTTCACTCTGGTTGTTCTTAGTGTAAAAATTAAGAGTTGTCTTGGTCCTGACAGATCTTCAGGATTTGCCCTGAAGTGCTGATGGGAAGCCTCGGTTCAGGGACAGGGACTCAGTGTTTGGATTCTTGCCCTTGGAATAGCATTTCCTTATTTCATCACATCTTCTAGTGTGGTCATGCCTGAGCATTTACAGACTGAAATACGTGTTCTCCTGTTACAAACTGCTGTTCTTTCATTTCACTGAAATGATCCTTTTGTTAATTTTAAGTCCTATATGGGTAGGTAATGTTAAGTATGAATTTCATTTCAGTACATTTATGAGGCAGTAAAGGGAGCATTGGGTCTGATGTGGTGGAGAACCACTGATCTAGACTAAAGGATTCAGCTTTATAGCTGTTAATGCTTATATTGGTATAATTAGAACATGACTAATAGAGATTATATCAGTATCTTGGAATCTCTGCATTAGACAAAACAGATTACAAATTACATGTATTTGTTACTAAGTTCATTGAGATCTCTTCCTAATATATCATGCACACTTCTTCCCTGTCAAAACCCATGTTTGGAGGTGGCCTTAGGAGGTGATCTGGTCCACTCCCTAATCCTCTTCTGACAGTGTCACACCAACTACTTGGGTGGTGGTCATTTCATGTCACTCTTTAGTTTTAATCCGATCTCTTATATGACCTGAGGTAAGTATGGCACTCTCCTGAGCTATTACCCATAATTAATATTTTGACACAGTTTACAGGTTTATCCCAGAATTATGGCTATGAACCATGCTCCCAGGTGCTTCTGTTCTCCATCTGTTGTTTTTTTGGGGGGAGTAGAGAGGTTCAGTTAAGGTGATTAATCTTGAAGTTCTTTCCACCTTGCCCCTAGATGGCAGAGTGATTCCCAGTTTTTTTTCTTTCAACCTAAACTAGAGAGTATACTCTAAACAGAACTGTGTGGGCCAGTATTCCGCTGCTCAGGTTTTATTTAAAATGTTCTCTTTCTAAGCAGTTATCTTACTTTTCTGGTGAGCAAGAAACTTTTTTTTTTTTTTAAGATTTTATTTATTAGAGGGGCGCCTGGGTGGCTCAGATGGTTAAGCCTCTGCCTTCGGCTTGGGTCATGGTCCCAGGGTCCTGGGATGGAGCCCCACATCGGGCTCCTGGCTCAGCGCGGAGCCCGCTTCTCCCTTTTCCTCTGCCTCTCCCCCTGCTCATGCTCTCTCTCTATCTCTGTGTCTGAAATGAATAAATAAAATATTTTTTAAAAAATTTTATTTATTAGAGCACAGAGGGAGAAGGAAAAGCAGGCTCCCCGCTGAGCCAGGGAGCCAGATACAGGGCTTGATCCCAGGTCATGACCTGAGTGGAAGGCAGACGCTTAACCAACTGAGCCACCCAGACGCCCTTCTTTTTTTTTTTTTTTTTCCTTAAGATTTTATTTTATTTATTTGAGAGAGCAAGAACACGCACACACAAGCAGGGCAGGGTGGGGGGGGACGTGGCAGAGGGAGAGGGAGAAAGCCCAATGTGGTTCTTGATCTCAAGACCCTGAGATCATGACCTGAGCTGAAGGCAGATGCTTAACCCACTGAGCCATCCAGGCGACCCCCCCCCTTTTTTTTTTAAGAAATCTTAAAATGTGACTTGTTGGGGTACCTGGCTGGCTCAGTCAGTAGAATATGTGACTCTTGATCTTGGGGTTGTAAGTTTGAGCCCCACATGGGGTGTAGAGAGTACTTTAAAATCTTTAAAGGGGTGCCTGGGTGGCCCAGTTGATTAAGCGTCCAACTGTTGATCTCTGCTCAGGTCTTGATCTCAGGGTTGTGAATTAAAGCCCTGTGTTGGGCTTCATGCTGAGTGTGGAGCCTACTTAAAATAACTAACTTAAAAAAAAAGAGGGGCGCCTGGGTGGCTCAGTTGGTAAGTGTCTGCCTTCGGTTCAGGTCATGATCCCAGGGTCCTGGGATCGAGCCCCGCACTGGGCTCCCTGCTCCACAGGAAGCTTGCTTCTCCCTCTTCCACTCCCCCTGCTTGTGTTCCCTCTCTCACTGTGTCTCTCTCTCTCAAATAAATAGAATCTTTAAAAAAAAAAAAAAAAAAAAGACTTTTCTTTGGCACCAGTGAATGGCATACTTGACACCAGAGGAAACACACTGTTCTAGACTTTGTGCACAATACTGGATAACTTAAAAAATTGAATCTTGATTTGCTCATCCCGTGTGTGTCATAAGAGTGGTGTAAAGTATTTTGAGGTTCTTGAATTAGCATTTATGGATTAGTATAAATTATTCCCCTGGTATGGTGTAAAGTGTTAAAAGAATTTTTTTTAAAAAGTCACTGTGTATGGATAGTTTGCAGGCAGGGCACATTTCTGCAAAAGATGAAGAAGAGAGGCATTTCATTCTTGGAAGACTCCCATAAATCAGGTCAAAATAAAAATCGTGTCACTCAGGGTCAGTCTACAAAAAAACTGGGCTGTTTTTCCATTGGGAAAATTAGTTTACCAGGTCAGTTCTCACGTAAAGCACTGTACATCGAGTGAAATGGAAGTTATGCAAGCCTGCCTAAAAGGCTGTAAACATGTCTAATTTTGTCGGCGGCAAAATAGGGTATGAAGATCAACAAGATTTATTGCAATCTCCCCAGAGACCCAGCTCTTCCCAGGATGTAGCATCTAAAGCCCCAACAAGAAAAATGCTTACTATGGGGAGTTTTGGATCTGTGGAGGGTCCTTGCCTTTGAATAATATTGCCAGATTCAAGAACTAAAAATACTAAATGAATAGTGAAATTTGGATTTTTGGATCAACGGCCAATCATTTTTTAGTATGAGACATGTATGGGACATACTTATACTAAAAAATGATTGGCTGTTGAATTTCCTGAATTTTAGCTGGCGAACCTGTTGGAGAGGTAATAGTGCAGACTGAATCTCAATGACAGGGCTTCATGACAGTCTTCCTTTCCCACAAGGGCCATGGTCAGGATGTTGATTTCATTTAGAGCATCTGTAATTGTTGGGCAGAAGGAGTATGGACCCAGAACAAGCTGAATGCTTACAAGAGAAAAATGTGTAGACTCTCCTCCTTCCACTCCCTCCCCTCCCCCAATTTTTTTCTCTTTGAACAGGGCTCAGAATTTCAGTGTTTGAATATACCATCTCAGTATTCCTCTAGATTCTCAGTGGAGTCTATGTAAATTATTAGTTTATTTTTGGAGATTTGTTGTTATTGGTGGGCACTCACTCACTTGGTATTTTTCAGTATTTGTTGGTCTGTTTTGTTTTCTGAGAAACCCTCCAGGAATGTTCCAGAGGAGACTGATCTTTGATGTTATCCTTTGATCTGTAAAGGGCACAGCATCTACTTTGCAGCTACCTAATACATACCATTCTAACTCCTTTGATCTGCCTGCAGTCAAACTAAACAGTAATAAAGATCTCTTCTTGAATGTTCATTACCACTGTTTAAAAAGTGTAAATTCAGAACAAAAAGTGAAAACCATGGCACTTGTTTTGCATTGTGTTTTCTCATTTATTAGAACTGTGCTAGTGTTTAAACTTATGTGCTCAAACTTTTTCATTGATTTTTTGTTGCCGTATAGTTGACATACAATATTATATTAGTTTCAGGTGTACAACATTGTGGTTTGACAATTCTATGCATTGTACAATGCTCACCACACTAAGTGTAGTCCCATCTGTCCACATACAATGTTACTACAGTAATGTTGACTATATTCCTTGCACTGTAGTTTTCATCCCCATGACTTATTTTTTTAAAGATTTATTTATTTTAGGGTGGGGGTGGGCAGAGGGGGAGAGAATCCTTAAGCAGACTCCCCACTGAGTGCGGAGACTGACATGGGGCTCGATCCCAGGAGCCTGAGATCATGACCTGAGCCAAAATCAAGAGTCAGCCGCCTAACTGACTGAGCCACCCAGGCGCCGCCCCACCCCCCGTGACCTATTTTTAACTGGAAGTCTGTACCTCTTAATCCCCTTCACCTGTTATGCTTATCCCCACGTGCCTCCCCACTCTGGTAACTGCCAGTTCTCTAAATTTAGGAGTCTGATCCTGTTTTTGTTTGTTTATTCATTTGTTTTTTAGATTCCGCATATAAGTGAAATCATATGGTATTTGTCTTTCTCTGACATATTTCATCTCACATAATACTCTTTAGGATATTGTTGTCATGAACATGTAGTGTATTCCTGTTGTCGTGAATGGCAAGATTTCATTCTTTTTTATGGCCGAGTAAATATTCCATTGTGTATTTGTATGTCTATACCACATCTTGATCCATTCATCTGTGGATGGACACTTAGGTTACATCTGTATCTTGGTTATTGTAAATAATGCTGCAATAAACATAGGGATGCATATGTTTTTGAATTAGTGTTTTTGTTTTCTTTGGTTAAATACCCAGTAGTGGAATGGCTGGATTGTATGATATTTCTATTTTTAATTTTTTGTGGACCCTCCATACTGTTTCCCATAGTGGCTGCACCAATTTACATACCTACCAACAAACAGTGCACAAGGGTTCCCTTTTCCCCACATCCTTGCTAACACTTATCTGTTGTCTTCTTGATAGTAGCTATTCTGACTGGTATCTCATTGTTTTTGTATATAGGTATGTATGCATTTTTAAAGATTTCATTTTATTGAGAGCGAACATGAGGGGGGGGGGGCAGAGGGAGAGGGAGAAGCAGGCTTCCTGCTGAGCAGGGAGTCGGATGTGGGGCTCCATCCCAGGACCCTGAGATCATGACCCGAGCTGAAGGCAGATGCTTAACTGACTGAGCCACCCAGGTGCCCCTTGTTTTAATTTTTTTTAAGATTTTTATTTTTAAGTAATCTCTTCACTCAACGTGGGACTTGAACTTACAACCACAAGATCATGACCTGAACTGAAACCAAGAGTCAGATGCTCAACTGACTGCACCACCCAGGCACCCCTAAGATTTTAAGTAATCTCTACACCCAACGTGGGGCTCGAACTTACAACCCCAAGAGTCAAATCAAGAGTCGCATGCTCTATAGACTGAGCCACCCAGGCGTGCGCCTCATTGTGGTTTTGATTTGCATTCCCCTGATAGATAGTGATGCTCAGTATCTTCTCATGTGTCTGTTGGCCATTTGTAGGTCTGCTTTAGAAAATGTCTATTCAAATCTTCTGCCCAGTTTTTAGTTGGATTATTTGGGGTTTTTTGGTGTTGAGTTGTATGTTTTTTTATGTATTTTGGATAATAACTCCTTAGTGGATATGTCATTTGCAAGTATCTTCTCCCATTCAGTAGGTAGCCTTTTCTTTTCTTTTTTCTTTCTTTCTTTCTTTCTTTCTTTCCTTCTTTCCTTTCTTTCCTTTCTTTCCTTTCTTTCTTTCTTTCTTTCTTTTTTTCCTTCATTCCTTCTTTCCTTCTTTCTTTCCTTTCTTTCCTTTCTTTCCTTCCTTCTTCCCTTCCTTCTGTCTTAACTTCCTTCTGTCTTAACTTCCTTCTGTCTTA
>NW_023270380.1:5975976-6222698 GCF_011800145.1 Mirounga leonina
CTTCCTTCTGTCTTAACTTCCTTCTGTCTTAACTTCCTTCTGTCTTAACTTCCTTCTGTCTTCCCTTCCCTTTCTTTCTTTCCTCCCCTTTCTTTCTTCCCTTCCCCTTCCTTCCCCTTCCCCTTCCCTCCCCTTCCCCTTCCCTCCCCTTCCCTTCATCTCTACACCCAATATGGGGTTCGAACTCAACACCGAGATCAAGAGTTGCATGCTCCACCACTGGAGCCAGCCAGGTGCCCGCGTTGTTGTTTTGTTGATGGGTTCCTTCCTGTGCAAAAACTTATTAGTTTGGTGTAGTCCCAATAGTTTATTTTTGCTTTTATTTCCCTTGCCTCAGGAGTCCTATCCAGAAAAATGCTATTAAACAGATTACTGCCTATGTTTCTTTTAGGAGTTTAATGGTTTCAGGCTTTACATTTAGGTCTTTAATCCGTTTTGAATTCATTTTTGTACATGGTCTAAGAAAGTGACCCAGTTTCACTCTTGCATGTAGCTGTCCAGTTTTTTTTTTCTTAATATTTTATTTATTTATTTGACAGAGAGAGACACAGTGAGAGAGGGAACACAAGCAGAGGGAGTGGGAGAGGGAGAAGCAGGCTTCCCGCGGAGCAGGGAGCCCGATGCGGGGCTCTATCCCAGGACCCTAGGATCATGACCTGAGCCGAAGGCAGACGCTTAACAACTGAGCCACCCAGGCGCCCTGCTGTCCAGTTTTCTTAACATCGTTTGTTGAGAAGACTGCTATCTCCCCATTGTATATTCTTGTCTCCTTTGTCATAGATTGATCACTGGGGTTCCCCCCCTCACCCCCACCCCAGCTCTCTGTTCTGTTCCACTGGTTTATGCGTCTGTTTTGTGCCAATATCTTACTGTCTTGATTAGTTCTTGATTAGTTTGTGGTATAGCTTAAAATTTGGGATTGTGATACCTCCAGTTTTGTTCTCCTTTCTCAAGATTGCTTTGACTATTCTGCGTCTTTTGTGGTTCTATTTAAATTTTAGGATTATTTGTTCTAGTTGTGTGTAAAATGCTGTTGCTACTTTGATAGTGATTGCATTGAATCTGTCAATTGCTTTGGGTAGTAAAATGGACATTTTAATGTGTTCTTCCAATTCATGAGTATCTTTCCATTTGTTTGTGTCCTCTTAAGTTTCTTTCATCAGCGTCTTACAGTTTTCAGAGTATAGGTCTTTCACTCCTTGGTTAAATTTATTCCTAGGTATTTTAGTCTTTTTGATGCAATTTTATGTGGGATTGTTTTCTTGATTTCTCTCTCTGCTACTTCATTATTAGTGTATAGAAACATAAGACATTTCTGTATATTAATTTTTTATCCTGCAGCTTTACTGAATTCATTGATTGATAGTTTTCTGGTGGAGACTTTAGGGTTTTCTATATATAGTATCATGTCATCTGCAAATAGTGACAGTTTTACTTTTCTTACCAATTTGGATGGCTTTTATTTTTTTTCTCTTGTCTGATTGCTGCCTCTAGGATTATTTTTTCATTTAAACCACATATTTGAAAAATATATCTTCCAAAAAAAATTTAAAAAGAAAAACAGTTCTTCCTTATCCTGTTTCCACATCCCCTCCCCCCATTTTATTCCTTTAAGGCAAACCAGGACTATTTCACAAATGTCATACTTTCATTCCACTAGAATTACAAATTTCACTAGTTCTTTTTAAAAATCTTTTAATGGTTTTTTTTTTTTAATTATTTTTTAAAGATTTTATTTTTCAGAGAGAGCACAAGCAGGGGGACTGGCAGGCAGAGGGAGAAGCAGGCTCTCTGCTGAGCAAGGAGCCTGATGTGGGACTCTCTCTCTCTCTTTTTTTAAGATTTTATTTATTTATTTGACAGAGAGAGACACAGTGAGAGAAGGAACACAAGCAGGGGGAGTGGGAGAGGGAGAAGCAGCCTTCCCACGGAGCAGGGAGCCCGATGTGGGGCTCGATCCCAGGAACCCGGGATCATGACTGAGCTGAAGACAGATGCTTAACAACTGAGCCACCCAGGCACCCTTCTTTCTCTCTTTTTTTTTAAAGATTTATTTATTTATTAGCATGTGTGTGGGTGGGGGGAGGGGCAGGGGGAGAGAGAGAATCTTGGGCAGACTCCCCACTGAGTGCCAAGCCCGACGCGGGGCTCAATCTCAGGACCCTGAAATCATGACCTGAGCCGATATCAAGAGTCAGAAGCTCAACCAACAGAGCCGCTCAAGTGCCCCACAAATTTCACTAGTTCTTAAATTAAAACCTATTTCATAAATGTGAGTTTCTAGGAACAATTGCTCACATGCAAAACCTAGTTGTTTGTATACATTTAGATAGGTATATAAACTATTGTTCTAAATTGTCTGGAATTTGGGGCACCTGGGTGGCTCAGTTGGTTAAGCATCTGCCTTCGGCTCAGGTCATGATCCCAGGATCCTGGGATTGAGCCCCACATTTGGCTCCCTGCTCGGCGGGAAGCCTACTTCTCCCTCTCCCACTCCCTCTGCTGTGTTCCCTCTCTCGCTGTCTTTCTCTCTGTCAAATAAATAAAATCTTTTTAAAAATTAAAATAAAAACAATAAATTCAACACTTGACAACACCTTGGGCTTTAGTTCAGCTTTGTATACGTGAGATGTTTAACATTAATAGCATTTATTTGCCAGTAAACATAAGATCTATTTGTGTGCTGTCCGCATAGAAAATTAAAGGAGATAATGTAAAAGTGATCTCTGTAATGTACTTCAGGAAAAGCACCATAATACTTTCTATTTGTTTAAACCATAATGTTTTATTTAAAATGTTATAGTTTTGGGTGCCTAGATGGCTCAGTCGGTTAAGCATCTGCGTTTAGCTCGGGTCATGATCCCAGGGTCCTGGATTGAGTCCCACATTGGGCTCCCTGGTTGGTAGGAAGTCTGCTTCTCCCTCTGCCCCTCACCTTGCTTGTGCTCTTTCTCTCTCTCAAATAAATTAAGGGAAAAAAATTAAAATGTTGTAGTTTTATGTTTTACTTTCAGTAATACTGTTTGTGCTGCACTACTTTATTTTCATAAGTATTTACAAATAGGACCTGTTGGCTGCCTCTGGTAGGACAAAAGTACCACTTCTTTCACCAATCTGCTCATTCTGCACAATTCAGCTACATTTATATTTCTTTGTCGAATACACTGTAGAACCAGGGTTTTTTTTGTGCTGCACATCCTTTCAGGAGGCATAAAACAATATATATTTTTTTAAAGTTCATGTATGTAAGTAATCTCTACACCCGACACAGAGCTTGAACTCCTCTAGATGGGTCAGTCTCTCTCTTCCCATGGCCCTTCACCATAGTCTAGCATGAGGTTCTTTATACAGTGTCTGTTTTCCAGGAGGGTGGAAATGGGGACTGTGGGGCCTCTTAAGGCTCAGGCTTCACTCTGTTGGTAAAAGCAGGTCACTGGGTGAGCCTAGATTCAAGAGGAGGGGAAATAGGTTTTACCTGTTGATGGGACAAGTGGCAAAATCACATTACCAAAGGGCATGTGGACTGGGAGTCATCTGTGGAAGTAATCTGCCATGGTTCACCAGCTGTCACAGTTATTCACAGCTCTTCCCCACACGAGGTTCGCTCCTCTCACCTCCAAGAGTCTTACCTTGAAATCCAGGGGGTTGCCATCTAAATTAGTTCCAGGTGCCGATGAGGCTCCTTGGATGCATTTTCAGGCATTCAGGAGGGGCTCCTTGGTCCGGATCTGTGAAATAAACAGTTCCTGGCCCTCCTCATACCTAAGATATAGGGATGAGAGGGAAGGAGAACCTGCTGTAGACGTTCTGGTTCCAGAAGGAGATGCACATGGCGGTCACTAATCTGTATGGCTCTGATCGGGCCTGGTGCTCATTGCCACTTCCTCTTACTCTGAGGAATGGAGTGTTCCTTGTTGAGGGCCCATTTCTGTTCCTTGGAAGCACAACTTGCCAGTAAATGTAATAGTGGTAGATGATCCTATTCAAATCAAGATACCTGTAATACGAAAGCACCTTGCATCATTCTTGACACCTACTTGGCTCTCAAAAATGTTGAGTTGTGGAATATTACTTTCTCAATAGATGCTGCTCTTGTAACATTCAAAGCATTGGTGTTTAAACTTTTATGCACAAGTAAAATATATTAAAGATGGAAAATTCACAAATTAATGATACCATATTTCTTGAAGTTTCTGTGTAGTTTTTAAAATAATAACCTTTAATCTTCTTTCGTAATAACCTTTTGTTTTGCCCCTCCTGAATTCTTTTTTTTTTTCCTTAAGATTTTATTTATTTGACACAGAGAGAGACACAGCGAGAGAGGGAACACAAGCAGGGGGAGTGGGAGAGGGAGAAGCAGGCTTCCCGCTGAGCAGGGAGCCCGATGTGGGGCTCGATCCCAGGATCCTGGGATCACGACCCGAACTGAAGGCAGATGCTTAACAACTGACCCACACAGGTGCCCACCCCCCCGCCTCCCCGATTTCTTAATTTGTGATTTGAAGCAGTTAAGATTTGATCGTCTCTACTATGTAGATTTGATCTACATGAATCCAGATGGCAGATACCATGGTGGGGGTGCTCATATACTGCATTTTTTTTTTTAACTGGGTATGTTTCTTAGATATATATATAAATATTTTTAAATTTAAATTCAGTTAATTAACACAATGTATTACTGGTTTCAGAGGTACAGGCCTGTGATTCACCAGTCTTATATAATACCTTGTGGGCATTACATCACGTGCCTTCCTTAATGTCCAGCACCCAGTTACCCCATCCCTTTACCCGTCCCCTGCAGCAGCCCTCAGTTCATTTCTTTTTACTCAGTTCGTTTCCTAAGATTAAGAGTTTCTTATGGTTTGTCTCCCTCTCTGGTTTCTGTTTGTTTTATTTTTCTCTCTCTTCTGCTATGATCCTCTGTTCTGTTTCTTAAATTCCACATATCAGTGAGATCATATGATAATTGCCTTTCTCTGATTGACTTATTTCGCTTAGCATAATACCCTCTAGTTCCATCCACATTGTTGCAAATGGCAAGATTTCATTTTTTTGATGGCTGCGTAGTAGTCCATTATGTACATATACCACATCTTTTTTTTAAATTTTTTATTGTTATGTTAATCACTATACATTACATCATTAGTTTTTGATGTAGTGTTCCATGATTCATTGTTTGTGCATAACGCCCAGTGCTCCATGCAGCACATGCCCTCTTTAATACCCATCATCAGGCTAACCCATCCTCCCACCCCCCTCCCTTCTATAACCCTCAGTTTGTTTTTCAGAGTCCATCGTCTCTCATGGTTCGTCTCCCCCTCCGATTCCCCCCCTTCATTCTTCCCCTCCCGCGATCTTCTTTTTTTTTTTTTCTTAACATATATTGCATTATTTGTTTCAGAGGTACAGATCTGTGATTCAACAGTCTTGCACAGGTCACAGCACTCACCATAGCGCATACCCTCCCCAGTGTCTATCATCCAGCCACCCCATCCCTCTGACCCCACCCCCACTCCAACCCTCAGTTTGTTTCCTGAGATTAAGAATTCCTCATATCAGTGAGGTCATATGATACATGTCTTTCTCTGATTGACTTATTTCGCTCAGCATAACACCCTCCAGTTCCATCCACGTCCTTGCCAATGGCTAGATCTCACTCGTTTTGATGGCTGCATAATATTCCATTGTATATATATACCACATCTTCTTTATCCATTCATCTGTCGATGGACATCTTGGCTCTTTCCATCGTTTGGCTATTGTGGACATTGCTGCTATAAACATTGGGGTGCAGGTGCCGCTTCGGATCCCTACATTTGTATCTTTGGGGTAAATACCCAGTAGGACAATTGCTGGGTCATAGGATAGCTCCATTTTCAACTTTTTGAGGAACCTCCATACTGTTTTCCAGAGTGATGCCCCAGCTTGCATTCCCACCAACAGTGTAGGAGGGTTCCCCTTTCTCCGCATCCTCACCAACATCTGTCGTTTCCTGTCTTGTTAATTTTAGCCACTCTGACTGGTGTGAAGTGGTACGTCATTGAGGTTTTGATTTGTATTTCCCTGATGCTGAGTGATGTTGAGCACTTTTTCATGTGTTGGTGATTTGGATGTCTTTGCAGAAATGTCTGTTCATGTCTTCTGCTCATTTCTTGATTGGATTATTTGTTCTCTGGGTGTTGAGTTTGATAAATTCTTTAAAGATTTTGGACACTAGCCCTTTATCTGATATGTCATTTGCAAATATCTTCTCCCATTCTGTCAGTTGTCTTTTGGTTTTGCCGATTGTGTTTCCTTTGCTGTGCAAAAGCTTTTTATCTTGATGAAATCCCAATAGTTCATTTTTGCCCATTTCCTTTGCCTTTGGCGATGTGTCTAGCAAGAAATTTCTGCGGCTGAGGTCAAAGAGGTTGCTGCCTGTGTTCTTCTCTAGGATTTTGATGGACTCCTGTTTCACATTTAGGTCTTTCATCCATTTTTTTGAGTCTCTTTGTGTGTGTGGTGTAAGGAAATGGTCCAGTTTCATTCTTCTGCATGTGGCTATCCAATTTTCCCAACACCATTTGTTGAAGAGACTGTCTTTTTTCATTGGCTATTCTTTCCTGCTTTGTCGGTTAGTTGACCAGAGTTGAGGGTCAATTTCTGGGCTCTCTCTTCTGTTCCATTGATCTATGTGTCTGTTTTTGTGCCAGTACCATACTGTCTTGATGATTACAGCTTTGTAAGAGAGCTTAAAGTCCGGAATTGTGATGCCACCAGCTTTGGGTTGTTTTTTCTTTTTTTTTCCCCAACATTCCTTTGGCTATTCAGAGTCTTTTCTGGTTCCATACAAATTTTAAGATTATTTGTTTCAGTTCTGTGAAAAAAGTTGATGGTATTTTGATAGGGATTGCATTGAATGTGTAGATTGCTCTAGGTAGCACTGACTTTTTTTTTTTTAACCATTGACAAAGTTTTTTGTTTGGGTTTTTTTAATTATTTATTTATTTATTTGAGAGAGAGAGAGAAACAGCATGAGAGGGGATGGGGTCAGAGGGAGAAGCAGGCTCCCCGCTGAGCCGGGAGCCCGATGTGGGACTCGATCCCAGGACTCCAGGATCACGACCTGAGCTGAAGGCAGTCGCTTAACCAACTGAGCCACCCAGGTGCCCCCATTGACAAAGTTTTATTCAGGTAAGTTGCTGATGGGGAGATTGGGCAGATGGATGGAACAGGAAGTATGCAACTATTCTCCAAATAATGGAGCTTAATTCCCAGGTTTTATAGAGCAATATTTTTCTTCCAATCCATGAGTGTGGAATGTTTTCCATTTCTTTGTGTCCTTCTCAATTTCTTTCATGAGTATTCTATAGTTTTCTGAGTACAGATCCTTTGCCTCCTTGGTTAGATTTATTCCTAGGTATTTTATGGTTTTGGGTGCATTTGTAAATGGGATCGACTCCTTAATTTTTCTTTCTTCTGTCTCATTGTTGGTGTATAGAAATGCAACTGATCTGTGCAGTGATTTTCTATCTTGCCATGTTGCTGAATTCCTGTATGAGTTCTGGCAATTTTGGGTGGAGTCTTTTGGGCTTTCCACATAAAGTATCATGTCATCTGCAGAGAGTGAGAGTTTGACTTCTCCTTTGTCTATTTGGATGCCTTTTATTTCTTTCTGTTGTCTGATTGCTGAGGCTAGGACTTCTAATACTATGTTGAAAGCAGTAGTGATAGGGGACATCCCTGTCATGTTCCTGACTGTAGGGGAAAAGCTCTCATTTTCCCCCCATTGAGAATGATATTTGCTGTGGGTTTTTCGTAGATGGCTTTTATAATATTGAGGTATGTACCCTCTATCCCTACACTGTGAAGAGTTTTAATCAAGAAAGGATGCTGTACTTTGTCAAATACTTTTTTTCTGCATCTATTGAGAGGATCATATGGTTCTTGTCCTTTCTTTTATTAACGTAGTGTATCACATTGATTGATTTGCGGCCCAGGAATAAATCCCTTGCAGCCCAGGAATAAATCCCACTTGGTCGTGGTGAGTAATCCTTTTAATGTACTGTTGGATCCTATTGGCTAGTATTTTGGTGAGAATTTTTGCATCCATGTTCATCAGGGATATTGGTCTGTAATTCTCCTTTTTGGTGGGGTCTTTGTCTGCCTTTAGGATCAAGGTAATGCTGGCCTCATAAAATGAGTTTGGAAGTTTTCCGTCCATTTCTATTTTTTGAAGCAGCTTCAGAATAGATATTAATTCTTCTTTAAATGTTTGGTAGAATTCTCCTGGGAAGCCAGCTAGCCCTGGGCTCTTGTTTGTTGGGAGATTTTTTTGATTACTGCTTTAATTTCCTTGCTGGCTATGGGTCTGTTCAGGTTTTCTATTTCTTCCTGGTTCAGTTTTGGTAGTTTATACATCTCTAGGAATGCATCCATTTCTTCCAGATCGCCTAATTTGTTGGCATATAATTGCTCATAATATATTCTTATAATTGTTTATATTTCTTTGGTGTTGGTTGTGATCTCTCCTCTTTCATTCATGATTTTATTTATTTGGGTCCTTTCTCTTTTTGATAAGTCTGGCCAGGGGTTTATCAATCTTAATTCTTTCAAAGCACCAGCTCCTAGTTTCGTTGATCTGTTTTGTTCTTTTGGTTTCTATCTCTGTCTTCTGCTCAATCTTTATTAATCCTGTTCTCCTTCTGGGTTTAGGCTTTGTTTGCTGTTCTTTCTCCATTTCGTTTAGGTGTAAGGTTAGGTTGTGTATTTAAAACCTTCCTTGTTTCTTTCTTTCTTTTTTCTTTTTTTTGAATAAGTGTTAGAAATTTATTAAGTGAAGATACAGAAAAAGCTGTTAATAGTGAGAGGGGTTCTGACAGGGTTGCCCAACCTTTCTTGTTTCTTGAGAAAGGCTTGTAGTATATAGTGCTATAGTCTTAGGACTGCCTTTGCTGCATCCCAAAGGTTTTGAACAGTTGTGTTTTCATTTTCATTTGTTTCCATGAATTTTTTTAATTCTTCTTTAATTTCCTGGTTGACCCATTCATTCTTTAGTAGGATGCTCTTTAGCCTCCATGTATTTGAATTCTTTCCAAATTTCCTCTTGTGATTGAGTTCCAGTTTCAAAGCATTGTGGTCTGAAAATATGCCAGGAATGATCCCAATCTTTTGGTCAGGTTGAGACCTGATATTGTGACCCAGGATTTGATCTATTCTGGAGAATGTTCCATGTGCACTCGAGAAGAATGTGTCTTCCTTTTTTTAAAGATGGAATGTTCTGAATATATCTGTGATGTCCATCTGGTCCAGTGTGTCATTCAAAGCCCTTATTTCCTTGCTGATCTTCTGCTTCAATGATTTGTCCATTGCAGTGAGGGGAGTGTTAAAGTCCCCTACTATTATTGTATTGTTGTCCATGTGTTTCTTTGATTGTTATTAATTGGCTTATGCTCCCATGTTAGGGGCATAAATATTAACAATTGTTAGATCTTGTTGGATAGACCCTTTAATTATGATATAATGTCCTTCCTCATCTCTTATTACAGTCTTTAGTTTAAAATCTAATTTGTCTGATATAAGGATTGCCACTCCAGCTTTCTTTTGATGTCCATTAGCATGATAAATGGTTTTCCACCCCCTCACTTTCAATCTGGAGGTGTCTTTGGGTCTAAAATGAGTCTGTTGCAGACAGTATATCAATGGGCCTTGCTTTTTTTTTATCCAGTCTGATACCCTGTCTTTTGACTGGGGCATTTAGCCCATTTACATTCAGAGTAACTATTGAAAGATATGAATTTAGTGCCTTTGTATTACCTATAAAGTGACTGTTATTTTATATTGTCTGTTCCTTTCTGGTCTATGTTACTTTTGGGCTCTCTCTTTACTTAGAGGATCCCTTTCAATATTTCTTGTAAGGCTGGTTTGGTGATCACAAATTGTTTTAGCTTCTGTTTGTCCTGGAAGCTTTTTATCACTCCTTCTGTTTGAATGACATGTTTCTTAAATATATTGAATATAATTATGTTCAACCCATGAGATGTTTTATATTGAGTAAATGCTTATTTAAAAAGTTGACTTCTGGGCACCTGGGTGGCTCAGTCGTTAAGCGTCTGCCTTCGGCTCAGGTCATGATCCCAGGGTCCTGGGATCGAGTCCCGCATCGGGCTCCCTGCTCGTCAAGAAGCCTGCTTCTCCCTCTCCTATTCCCCCTGCTTGTGTTCCTGCTCTTACTATCTCTCTCTCTGTCAAATAAATCAATAAAATATTAAAAAAAAAAAAAAGTTGACTTTTTCTTTAAAGTTTTTACTTAAATGTCAGTTAACATACAGTATAATATTAGTTTCAGGTGTACAATATAGTGATTCAGCACTTCCATACAACACCCGGTGCTCATCACAAGTGCAGTTCTTAATCCCCATCACCTATTTAACCCATCTCCCCACAGCAATCAGAGAACAAAAAGAAATAAAAGGTATCCAAATTGTCAAGGAAGAAGTGAAACTTCCACTGTTTGCAGGTGACATGATATTCTATATACAAAACCGAAAGAGTCCACTAAAAAAATTGGTAGAACTGATACACGAATTCAGTGAAGCTACAGGATACAAAAGCAATGTACAGAAGACTTTTGCAATTCTACTCACTAGTAACGAAGCAGCAGAGAGAGAAATTAAGGAATCAATCCTATTTACAAGTGCCCCTAAAACAGTAAGATATCTAGGAATAAAACTAGCCATATAGCCAAAACGACCTATACTCTGAAAAGTATAAAACACTAATGAAAAAAAATTGAAGATGACCTAAAGAAATGCAAAGACATTCCATACTCATGGATTGGAAGAACAAATATTGTTAAAATGTCTATACTACCCAAAGCAATCTACACATTTAATGCAATCCCTATCAAAATACCAACCACATTTTTTACAGAGCTAGAAGAAACAATCCTAAAATTTGTATGGAATCACAAAAGACCCCGAATAGCCAAAGCAACCTTGAAAAAGCAAAGCAAAGCTGGAGGCATCACAATTCCAGATTTCAAGTTATCTTACAAAGCTGTAGTGATCAAAACAGTATGATATTGGCACAAAAATAGACACATAGATCAATGGAGCAGAATACAGAACCCAGAAATGAACCCACAACTATATGGTCAATTAATCTTCAACAAAGCAGGAAAGAATATCCAATGGAAAACAGTCTCTTAACAAATGGTGTTGGGAAAACTGGACAGCCACATGCAGAAGACAGGCCCAGCCAGCCCCCCGTGATTGCAAGCCAACTTAGCTCAGGTGCCAGTCATCTCACTGGAACCATCTTGGATTGTTAAAGCCTCAGCTGACTCCCAGCTGAGTGCAGTCACCAGGATCTTGTCACCTGACCCCATGAGAAACAAGGACAGTTCAGCTGAGCCAAGCTAACCCACAGAATTACAAGAAAGAGCAGACCATTGTTTTAAGCCGCTATGCTTTGGGGCAGTTTTTACGTAGCAGTGGAGAACAACTTTGCCTGAGGTTGTGTAAGAACTTTATCTTGCATATGTTAGTAACTGTAGTTTTTCTTAGCAAAACCGTACATAGTCCATATGGTGAAATTGTTATGTCATGATGTCATTGATACTAGACACCATAGGAGCCCAACTGAACACATTTGTCAGCCCCCGCTTGAGTGTAGAGAGTGTGGCTTCTGCAATATCCCAGTGTTTCAGAAGATGTCGGCTTATGTTTAATGCTATATTAGATACAATACTGTTTAGAAAGGACTGCTGCCTTGATGTGTGTGCGTATAGAAAGGCTTATGCTAGGCAATATAGTGATGGTTTATCTATTATGGCTTATTTAGTCCTTATAAATAACCTCATTTGATAGGGCTTGATAGATGAGGAGACTCAGGCTGAGAACATAAAATCGCCTCCCTGAAGTCGCATAGCCAGTAAGTAATGGAGCCCAGAGGGATCCCAGGTTTGTCTGACTCCAAAGCTGTACCATCTCCATCCTGCTCCTGCCTCCCATCTTAGGAACATATCTGTCAGGGCGCCTGGCTGGCTCAGTCGGAAGAGTGTGGTGACTCTTGATCTTGGGGTCGTAAGTTTGAGCCCCACATTGGGTGTAGAGATTGCTTAAATAAAAATAAAACTTAAAAAAAAAAAGGGAAGATACATGTTGATTAGAAATTTAAGTTAGGGAATGTGTTTAATTTACCAAAATAAAGCGTCGATTTGTATCTTTATTATAAGCCCAGACAGAAATGTGGGAAAGGATAGTACACTAGTAGTCAGAAATCCAAGGTTTTTGGTCACGGCTGTGATACCTCTAACAGTGGACCCCAGTTTCCCCAACTGAAACGGGGCTGGATTAGATGAGAGTTTCTTAAGGTGGGACATGAGGCCCACCGACGTCAGAATGCCCTGGAGCACTGTTCTAAACAAGCAGATTCCTAGGATCCAGTAAGATTTTCTTTTTTTTTTTTTTTTTAAGATTTTATTTATTTATTTGACAGAGACAGACACAGCGAGAGAGGGAACACAAGCAGGGGGAGAGGGAGAGGGAGAAGCAGGCTTCCCACCGAGCAGGGAGCCCAGTGCGGGGCTCGATCCCAGGACCCTGGGATCATGACCTGAGCCGAAGGCAGACGCCCAACGACTGAGCCACCCAGGCGCCCCTCCAGTAAGATTTTCAGAGGACTTTCTGATTATGTTTAGATGTTTAGAAGGTTAGGTTATGTTTATGAAGTCCTAGTCTAGATGATCTCTGAAGTAGATCCCTTTGAACTCTTAAAAAAAAATGATGCTGGCTGTATTTGATCTCTTTAGCTGAGTAGTATAACTGTGCTTCTTAAAACAGCACTTTTTTTTTTTTTTTAAGATTTTATTTAGGGGTGCCTGTGTGGCTCAGTCGGTTAAGCATCTGCTTTGATCTCAGGTCGTGATCCCGGGGTCCTGGGATTGAGTCCTGCATCGGGCTCCTTGCTCAGTGGGGAGTCTCCTGCTTCCTCTCCTTCTGCCCCTCTCCCTGCTCATGCTCTCTCTCTCTCTCTCTCTCTCACACAAGTAAATAAATAAAATCTTTTAAAAATACTTTCTCTCATGGGCGCCTGGGTGGCTCAGTTGGTTGAGCAACTGCCTTTGGCTCAGGTCATGATCCTGGAGTCCCTGGATCAAGTCCCACATCGGGGTCCCTGCTTGGCGAGGAGCCTGCTTCTCCCTCTGACCCTCTCCCCTCTCATGTACTCTCTCTCATTCTCACTCTCTCAAATAAATAAATAAATCTTTAAAAAAAAAATGCTTTCTCTCAGAGCAAGCGTGCCTGAGAGGGGTAGGAGGGGCAAAAGGGGAGGGGTACAGGGGGAGGGGCACAGGGAGAGGGAGAAGCAGGCTCCCTGCTGAGTGCAGAGCTCTAACAGGGCTCCATCCCAGGACCCTGAGATTATGATCTGAGCCCAAGGCAGAAGTTTAACTGAGCCACCCAGGCACTCCCAGAACTGTTTTTTACAACATGAACGTTTCCTAGGGTTAAAATGTAACATTTTCTTGGAAGCTTCTGGTAGTCTGTGATCCTCTGATATCACAACATACTGTACAGACTCAGAATTTGATTTTACTGCAACAGAGAATTTAATTTCCTGCATCATCAGTTCTCCCCTCACCACTGGATTATTTTCAGCAGCATCCAGATCTGATATGCCCACACATCATCAGACATTCCCTCTTCTGATACCCTGTGTTCCTGCAGCCGTTGCCCTGTGCTCTTCTCCCTTTGCAGTAAAGCCCCTCGGGACGAGAGTAGCCAGGGCCCCCTGTCCTCTCAGTGTCTGGAGCTTGCCCACTGGGCTGCTACCCCACGGCTTCTACCAGGGTTAACTTCCAGGCGCTAGATTTGGTGGCCAGCCTCAGCTGTCACCTTGCATCCTTCCCTAGTGCTGGACCTGGTTGTCCACTTTCTTCACCGGCTTCCAGGACCGCACACTCTGGGGTTCCAACGACCTCTGGGCCATTTCTTCTTACCCGTGGCATCACTTCTAACTTTTGGGGATCACAAGCCCCTTTTACACTGTGGTCATCTCTGCGGACCCACTGTAGAAAAGTGTGTGTTTATATGGATGAAATTTATCAGTCTGAGTTTTCATCCTTTTTACTTATGGTGACTTCTAGCTAGCTTTGATTTCTTTAAGAGTCAAAGGTTATGAGCTGAAATAGTGTTTATAATTTTTGGCAATATATGTATTTCATTTATTCTCCTAAGTGATCAAATGATAATAACATTTACGACTGTTTTATAGTGGTTACTTAGATCATCCTGAAAATAAGGTCTCATTGCCATGATGTAATGCTGAAGCCTGAAATTTAAGGGGTGCAGAGACCCATTTTGAATCTCTTGAAAAGCCTGACAAAGTGGTCATTACATACAGTAATATGATTAGTCTTAGTATTAAATCTACTAAAAATTGCTCTAAAACCTGAATAGAAATTGTGATGAAATATCCTATATTTCTGTAGAATTCTTCCCACATTCTCTCTTTTAGCCTCATATTTAGCCTTTTATTTTATTTTTTTTAAGATTTTATTTATTTATTTGACAGAGGGGGAGAGAGAGAGAGTGAGTGAGCACAAGCAGGAGGAGCAGCAGAGGGAGAGGGAGAAGCAGACTCCCCGCTGAGCAGGGAGCCTGATGCGGGGCTCGATCCCAGGACCCTGGGATCATGACCTGAGCTGAAGGCAGAAGTTTAACCAACTGAGCCACCCAGGTGCCCCATATTTAACCTTTTAAAATATATTTAGTTCAAGTTTTGTACCTAAGTCTGTTACCCACAAATGTTTTCATCTTTGTGTCATTCAACCTCTGTCTGTCTGTAGATGTGATTCCTCTATAGCTGTGTCATGTACAATTTGGTTTAGTGTTTAGAAATCTCAACATTATTTTGTGAGTAATTTTATTAAGTGTTACAGCTAGAATTTTTAATGACTACATCTGTCTGGTCTACTTAATAGTTCCTATCCAGCTGGGCTTTTTTATGGTTTCCAGAGTTCCTCAGTTACAAATAAATGCTATTATACGGAATCTTTGTAAATGCAATTTTGTTTTTTATTTTTAAATTATTGCCTGCTGACAAGTTCTCAGGAGTATGATTATACAATCAAAACCAAACCTGGCCTTGCAGTCTTTGAGGTGTTAGGATTTTTCTTTATTTTTGCCAGTTTTGTTGAAAAGAGTTTCATTATTTGAATTTGCCTTTCTTAATCATGAGCAAGGTAAAACTTTCCCCTGTGGATTTAATACTTCTGTTTCCTATTATGTGAATTGTCCCATATTCCTTGTCTGTTTATCTGTTGGGACTTACTACGCTTGTATAAGCTCACAACCCTTTTTGATCAATCATATCGATTATACGTTTGTATATTACTTTCCCTTTTATGCTGATTTTGATTTTTCAGCATAGAGAAAATTTTGCACACCTTCAGAACACTGCATTTATGGCCATTCTGGTGGATGATAATTTCTTTTTCTTTATTTTTTAAAATTGTGTGATTGCTGGGGCACCTGGCTGGCTCAGTCAGTACAGCGTGCAACTCTTGAGCTCAGGGTTATAGGTTCAAGCCCCACATTGGGTGTGGAGGTTACCTAAAAATAAAACCTTGAAAAAAAATTTGTAATTGCTTTTGTTTGCTACTATATTTATAAACAAATTTATAAATGTAGGCATTTTACATTTGTGGCAGACTGACAGTTTATAAAGGATTTTCGAATGTGTCATTTAAAAAAATTTTTTTTTTTTTAAAGATTTTATTTATTTATTTGACAGAGAGAGGCAGCGAGAGAGGGAACACAAGCAGTGGGAGTGGGAGAGGGAGAAGCAGGCTTCCCGCGGAGCAGGGAGCCTGATGCAGGGCTCGATCCCGGGACCCTGGGACCATGACCTGAGCCGAAGGCAGACGCTTAACGACTGAGCCACCCAGGCGCCCCTAAAAAAAAATTTTTAAAGATTTATTTATTTTAGAGGGAGAGAGAGAGTGTGTTCGAGCAGGCGGGGGGCAGAGGAAGAGGGAGAGAGAGAGAGAATCCTCACACCAACTCCCCAACGCGGGTCTCGATCTCACACCCCTGAGACCATGACCTGAGCCGAAATCAAATCAGACGCTTAACCGACTCAGTCACCCAGGGGCCCCTTGAATGTGTCATCTTATTTAAATGTCCCCATTGATGATATTTTATCTGTTCTATTTCTCTTTTTTTCCAGGCACCCAACAGGAGGATCCTTTATTCGTCCCAACAAAGTAAATTTTGGAGTGGACTTTCTCACTGCAGTGAAGAATCGCTATGTGTTAGAAGATGGACCAGAGGAGGATGTAAAAGAGCAAATCGTTCTAATTGGAAATAAACCCGTGGAAACTATTGGGTTTGACTCTATTATAAAACAGCAAAGGTACGTAGGCTTGATAGTGGCAGAAATGACTTTGACGGTTTCATCACTGTTCAGAATTGAAGTTCAGCAGACTGTATGTTGGTACTCAGAACTTTGCCTCCAAATTGGTCTGTCCTTTCTGCACAAACAGCAAATTGAAATCAGAGGAATCCGAGGACTGAGTCTTCGGGGAAATTAAAATTCTTAATTTAGCGTAGGGTTGTTGGGCTTTTCTGGATTGGAATTAAAACATTAGTTTGCCCATCACTAATATTTATACCAGCCATCTTGTCTAATAAGTAACTGAGATTGACATTTTGGTCCTTTTCTATTTCATGGTGACATTTCTAGCGGGGTGATAAGTCAGAAGGGGAAACAGAGCTCTAAGTTTTTAACTGCCACGTGGCATGCTGGGCCCATCTAGAACCGAGTTAATTTCCATCTCTGGACGCACACCCTTTCTTCCCTGGGGTGCTTGTGAAATTGCAGAATCCTGGGCCCCATCCTAGACCTGGATCAGAATACCATGGGCTCTTGCTTTTAAGAAGTACCCCAAATTATTATGTAGAAGTGTGAGGGACACTAAATAACACCCTATAAAGCTGCTGAGTGCAAACATTCCATTCTCTGAAACTCTCTGTACACTGGTTCTGTGAAGAGGCCTTCTGCCCACTCCGATGCACAGGCTGAATCACAGTGAGTAGAGGCTGATGTTCCACAAAAACACAACTTCACAAGAACCTTTCAGATGAGGGTCAGTGCTGTAGTGTTTGACCCGGACCCGGAGAAGGTGGCCTAGTAGTGCCCCCTGGTGGCCACAGTGGAGAGTACATTTGTAGCCACTTGGCTTCTTACTTTCTCTGCCTCTCAAGTCAAATAAACCGTGGTTTTGTTTAAGTCCATTTATTTGCTATCTTATTTTGCCGTTATTGTGAAGATTTAACATGACACCAGATGTAAAGGGCGCATGGTGACCATGTTGAAGAATAAATTCATTTCTGGATACCTCTGCTTTTTAGCGTAGGTGACCAGCCTTAGCAACAACAACAGAAAACTCAGAGGAACCATCCAAATACCTATAAACATAGAATGGATAAATAAATTATGCTGTATTCATTCAGTGGCAGTGAATGTGAGCAAAAACAACTGCTCGCGGCAACAATACGGGTGAAATCTCATTAACATAGCGTCCAGCCCAAGGAAGTACACCTTGAATGATTCTGTCTGTATGAAGGTCAACAACGGGCACAACTGATCGATAGTGTTAGAAGTCAGGCTAGATGGTTTTGAGGGGAGGAAGCAAGGGTCAGGGGCACAAAGAGGACTTCCCAAGTTCCGGGGATGTATTTCTTGATCTGGGTGATGGTGACCTGTGCGTATTTATTTAAAATCACTGAGATGTGTACTGATGTAGAGGTAGGCTAATGCATATACTCTTCCTATGTGGGATTTTTTTCAATAAAAAATAAGTGAAGGAGGAAAACTCAGAATAAATCGAGATTAAAAAAAAAAAAAAACTTGACCGTTAATTACAAAGCAGCTTACACTCACTGTTGAGAATTTAGAAAATAGAAATCAAACAAAAGGAAGTCGTGACTCATGCTACCACTGAGAGATAACTTTCATGGATCTTTTTTGCTCTTGATCCTACTGGTTTACTTGGATTTAAAGAACTATGTGCTTTATAGGGTTGGAGTTCTTTGCTTCATCTTCCCATTTAAAATGCAACTATTGGGGGGGAAAAAGGTGCAAATATTGAAACATCTTTTACCCCAAAAGAAGCACATTTTTTCTTACTGGCTAATCTGAATACCATGGCTCTGTGAAAATTGCAAACAGATTTTCCTCCCCTAGCTTATGAACGACTGTATAACTCATGAATTCTTTTAGTGCATGACCTAACTACTGGAGTATCATGGCGTTTCATAGTTAGCTAGTGTTTCCCTTGGAACGGACCCAGTGTTGGAGTCAGGCTGTGTTCAGACGTTAGCCACCTTCCAGCTCTGACACTTTCTAAGTTCTAAGCCTGAGTCTCCTCCTTTACGAAACAATACCTAAGCTGTTAGACCTGCTGCGGCTAACACGGGAGACTGTGGGTCAATACTGGAAAGAATCCTCCACTTGAAACCATCGTGGTATCTCCTTAACGATATCCAGCTGACCAGCTCTGAGTTTGTACCACTAAGACTTATGGAAACGGAATTTAAAAAACCCCAATAAAAGCCAGTATGTATCCCTTCTCTTGGAGACGGCTTTGGCTCTGAAGTGAGGTCTGTGCTGAGAACTGGGTTCCCAAGTTCTGTGGCAAGGTTTCCCTGGGCACTGCAGCCAACTCAGTGGGCACAGCGGGCATTTTTAATTTTAGAGGGAAATAGTGGCCTCTGTTGGACACGGAGCAAACTATTAGTTTGAAGTTGTTCAGTTTCGTGATAATCCTACAAATCCTTTTATTGGTGTCCCATGCTTGCAAAGCTGGGTTTTTGGTGTTCCTGTGATAAAAAAGCAAGTATCTCCTGAAAAGCATCGTGAAACAAGACATGAAGGTAGCGATGTCCAATCTGATTCCAGGGTTTAGGAAGTTGTGCTGGGCCCAACTGACACTCAGTTTGAAGGACACACATAATTATTACGTTGTTTGGCCCTAACTACTTACTAAATGTAAACTGTGGTGTGTTTTGTTTTGTTTTGACTTACGGGCACACTGAAAAAATTACTGAAACACCAAGGGCGCTGTGAACTTGAGCCAGTTTGGGAGCCTCTGCCCTAGACCTTTGTTGCTGCCTTTCCCCCAGTTTCTCATTACTGTAATAGCACATGCCTGGCGTTTCGATCGGAGTGTTTCCCCCAAGGGTGGTCAGTTTTTTGTTTATTTTTATAAATACTTACAAAATAACTTACTGTATGTCAGGCAGTATTCTGAGATTTCACAAATACTAAATTATAGCATTTAAAAAATTGTAAAAAGCACAATACAGAATTTACCACCTTAACCATTTTTAAGTGTATAGTTTGGTAGCACTAAGTACATTCACGGTGTTGTGCAGTCATCCTCTCCATCCATCTCCAGAACTTTCCCAAAATGAAACTCTGTCCCACTCCAACAGCAGCCCCTGGCCCCCGGCAGCCACCATGCTACTTTCTATCTCTGTGAAGTTGACTCCTCTAGGGACCTCACATAAGTGGATTCCTACTGTATTGTCCTTTTGTGATTGGCTTCTGTCCCTTCGCATAATGTCCTCAGATTTACCCACATTGTATTGTATGTCAGCATTTCCTTCCTTTTTAAGGCTGGGTAATATTCCATTGAATGGACGTACCATACTTCGTTTATCCATTCATCTATCGATGGACATCTGGGTTGTTTCCCCCCTTGGGCTACAGCGGTAATGCTGCTTGAACAAGCGCATAAACCACAGCATTTTAAAGCTGTGGAATCCAAGGCACAGAGATTCTAACTCCCCTAAGGCCCAAGGAAGTGGTGGGATTGGGATTAATGCAGATCCTCTACACTTAAAACGTGGCTTCTGAGATTATCTAGTAAAGCTGAAGATATGCACGCTCTCCAGGATATAACCCTAGAGAGACTTTCACAAGTGAATGCGAGAAGCATACGATAGTGTTTACTTCAGCCCTGCTGGGAATAATAGAAATGTCAGCAGAGGAGTAAATACAGTAACTGTGGTCTATAAGATATGAAAACAAGTGCTCTAGAGCACATGGGTTGACGTAGCTGAATCTCACTGCTGAACAATATACCATTGGGGGGAAAAAGTAGCTTGGAGGAGGATAAATACAGTAGGATACCATTTATATCAAGTTTCATTATAGATAAAATGCTATGATTGTTTAGGGATATGGAAATGTGTAGTAAAACTATTAAATGCTTAAGTTTAAACAAGCACCCAGTGTGGGGGAGCAGAGGAGGAAGGAATATCCTGGAATGGGACACGAAGGACTTCAGTTATATTTGTAGTGTGTGTAATGCTTTCTTTTTCTTCTCTTTTACTAAAGCTTTATTTCTGAAACTGGTTATTTTTGGTAACTTCTTCTGTGAAATGCTTTTTAACTTTTTAAAGGGCCAGTGGCTGTGTACATGTTTATGCATACGTGTGAACTATATGTTTTTCATGCAGTCAGCTGAGCAAGTTGCAAGAAATTTCTCTGAGGAACTGTGCAGTGAATTGTGCTGGTGACAGAGGAACAATTGCCAAAGCATGTCCTAGTATCCTTTTCACTGCGAACCTGACTTTGAACTTGACGTGTGCCGGACACGGCCAGTAGCCCACCTGGTGTCTGTTCTCCCCGACTTTCTTCCTCAGGGCATCTGCGTCTCCCCTGGGCCAGTTGCCACCCCGGGAAATTATTTACCTTCCCGGACCCCTCTGCCTTCAGGTGAGGCCTTGTGACTCCCCCCCAGCCAAGGAAATGTGAAGCAAAAGTGTCTGGACAGGGCTCCTCACACAGGGACACACTTGGCTGGCGTCTGCCTTCTGCCCCAAGCCATTACCCTGGCACACAGAGCGCCCGGGGCCTGACAGCCATCTTGTGTGCAGAGCGTCCAGTGTGGACAGGGAGAGAGGAGGCAAAGCCCTCACCCGCACCCCGGGGCCCCCACACCAGCCCTCCTGGACTGCCTTCCTGTGAGTGCGCAAAATACTCTCCTGTTTCATGCCGCTCGTGCTGTTTGTCACAGGAGCTCAAAACAGGCCCTTCCAAAACTTGTAGTCTCTTTTCTCTACCTTCTTCTAGAAGTGGTTTCTGTTTGTGTTTGCCCTATATTGCTTTCATGCCCACAACTAAAAACATAGGTCAGTTTAAAAGAAAAATCCCCCTGGCAAATGAAAGAGACTTTCTCGAACTTTCAAAGGTTATCTCACAGTTCTTTAAGCCTGCCTAATCTCTGTGTAATAATTTATGCCAAAGACAGTTTATAATCCGTGTTCTCCAAGGGAAGAGATGGCAAATGGGCAGCTGTCTTTAGCCAGCTGTTTCTAGCTATCCCTGTGGTGCATGCTTTGTGGTAACAGAAATTAGAGCAGAGCTCCTCAGCCAGTGTGTCTGCGGGGTTGACCCCCTCAGTCGGGACTTGGTCACCTTGCCCGTGAGCAGCCCCTCCATGGGCCCCAGCGAGCTGGGCCAACACAGTCCCATCCTCCGTGGTTAGGGGAAGCGAAGCAGATGGTGGTGTTTGGTAAGGAGCAGGATGCCACGGTGGTGTTTGGTAAGGAGCGGGATGCCACAGTGGTGTCTGGAATGTTCTGTGATCTGCCTACTGCCGGCTACTGAATGATTTCAGAAGATTGGGAATTGGGTGGTTCAAGACGTATTTTCAGCGTATCAGAGAAGATGTGGCCAGTAGGTGGGTTTGGTTGCTCAGAGTTGTCAGCAGGGTCCTGGGGAGCCCACATCTTGCTTGCCGATGCTGTTCTTTCCTGGGGAAAACGTCCCCCAAGTCTTGAAGAAATGCGGTTTCATGAGATGATCAAGTGACGGCTGATGTTTGCAGGTACAGTGATGAATGTCTTCCAGTTCTGATTGAGTTCTTGCCTGAAGCAGAAGTACTGTCTGTGTCTAATCCAGTTGTCCCTTTCGGGTGGCGCCCTTTGAGGTCACTCCCTCCGCCAGGACGTTGGGCCGCTTGCCGAGCTGGGAAGCTCCTCTGGAGGGAGGATGAGCTGCCTCCTGCTCTGCTAGCTGGCTCTGCATCGGGGGGGGGGGGGGGGGGGGGGGGGGGGGGGGGGGCTGGGTAGAGTCTGTGCCTGCGAGCCGGAACCACGTAGCGCCCGGAGCTGCTTGGCCTGTGCGTGCATGCGCATGAGGGGCACTCATGACAACTGCCGGGTTGTTTAGAGTTGATTTCAGAGTGCAGGTGGTCTGTGTGCTCTGGATAGACTAGCAGGTGTGTTTATAATCTGAGCCTCCACGATGGAGAGTATGAGTAAGTGAAGGATTACCGGACTGGACCCCTACCCTTGCTAACCAACCCCATGGTCCAGACTTCGTAGTGGCCTGCAAGGCCCTTTGTGGCGTGGCCTTGGCCCCTGCAGCCTTTGTACCCTCATTTCCAGCACCTCCCACTCCCTTTACCTAAACCTGTTCTAACCTCAGGGCTTTTGCTTGTCTTGTTCTCTCTGCCCGGATGCTCTTCTCCCAGATGGCATTTCCTCATTTCCTGTGGTTCTCTGCTCAGATGGCACCTTCACAGCGAAGATAGTCTTCCACAACCAGTGTATGTAATGTACCCACACACCCCTTTCCTGCATCCTCGGCTGCTTCTCTGAGCCTGTGTCTGTATGTGGCATACTGCAGAGGCACGTACTTGTCACCGTCTCCCGAGCTGTGACTGTTGAGTTCGCTGCTCTGCTCCTGGCCCCCCGGCAGTCGTGGGACAGAAGAATGACTGATTCCCCAACATAGCAGAGTCGTGTGTGAGATCCTCCTTTAGCGGCTCCAGTCCTGCCCCAGGCTTCTCTTCCATCTCTCTGTCCGGGGGTTCTGAGCTGCACCCCTCTTGATGGCACCGCACTCCCCCGAGATACTGAGCTCAGGCGCCTTTTTCTCTCTGTCCTGCTGGTTTCTCCTTCTCTGAATTCCCAAATCATTCTTAGCACTTAGAACCTTTGTCCATGCTCACCCCCATCATCTGCTCTGGAGGTGCAGCTAGTGACCTGGGGCTTCCCGCGGTGCAGAGACTGAAGGTGCGTGCGTGGCCGCGAGGCCGCCACCAGAAGGAGTGCCCGGGTCGAGGCCCATGCGTGCACCGTAGGCGCTTAATAAAGCAAACTCACCATTGTTCTTTTTTTCTCTTTTTGTTGGATACTGCAAGAATGGTTTGGCACTGGGTAGGACATTTGGTTCTTACTTACTTGATTGTAGATGTTTGTCTCAAGTCTGCAGCAGATGACAGTGAACGTTTTCATTTCTAAACGAAGAGTTGGGTGACTTAAAAAGGTAAAGTAGCATGTGCTTGTGAAAAAATTTCAAGCAGAAGAGAGGGTAAAAGGTGAGAAGTTAAAGATCCGTGCTCCAGAATTCAGAGGTGATGGCTGTTCTTTTTTTTTTGGCCAGTAAAAGTGGGATCTTTGACCTTAGGTAGAGGGAGCCATCGCGGCTAACCCGTCAGCAGATGAAACCCGTGGACAAGTAAGTGCAGCAATACACCCTAGGGACACCCAAAAAGCAATGACAATAGTAAGCCTCTGGGGGAAAAGTCCAGTCAGGAGGGGCAACAGTGTAGAGTCCAACTCCCAAGATGAGGGAAATCACACCGATGAGAGCCAGGGACCACGGTGAGCAGGTGTCCATCAGGACGACTGTTGTGTCTTGTGTGAATCTTTCTGTATTACTCTTCCTTAATGTGTGCTTTGAGATATCAGAAAAGCAGATTTGTCAAGAAACCTGTTGTCCTCGTGGGATGAAGTCCTAGATATTGCTGATCAGCTCAAACACCTGGAAGTTCTTAATCTCAGGTATGAACTCTTGGGCATCCATTTTGTCACCCCTGACCTCTCCTCCTTCCCTCACGGCATCTCTGTGGGAACGAGGGGGAGATGGCTTAGTGGTATTTAAACTTAATTTCTTCTTCTTTTTTTCTTTTGAGTGCACGCGAGTTTGGGGAGGGGTAGAGGGAGAGAGAATCTTAAGCAGGTTCCACACCCAGTGAGGAGCAAACTTGGGACTGGATCCCATGACCCTGAGATGATGACCTGAGCCTAAATCAAGAGTTGGAAACTTTTTTTTTTAATTTATTTTTTATTATGTTCAGTTAGCCAGTATGTTATATTAGTTTTTTTTTTTCTTTAAAGATTTTATTTATTCATTTGAGACACAGAGATAGAGAGAGAGCACGAGCAGAGGGGGAGGCAGAGGGAGAGGGAGAAGCAGGCTCCCCTCTGAGCCAGGAGCCTGATGTGGGGCTCAATCCCAGGACCCTGGGATCATGACCTGAGCCGAAGGCAGACGCCCAACCATCTGAGCCACCCAGGCGCCCCCATTAGTTTTTGATGTAGTGTGCAATGATTCATCAGTTGCGTATAACACCCAGTGCTCATCACAACACATGGACACTTAACTGAACCACCCAAGTATCCCTTGTTTATTTTTAAGCTCTCCCTAACAATGTGGGGCTCGAAGTCACGACCTCAAGATGAAGAGTCGCATGCTCTATTGACTGAGCTAGATAGGTGCCCCTTTTTGGGGGGGGGTGTCTTTTGGTTGGCTGGAGGTGGGTGGGCCTGTTGAGCTGGGAGATCTTGGGGTCTCCTGTGAGCCTAACCATGAAGGCTGGGCCTTCTGGGGGAGTTGATATTTAAGTGGGGAGTAGAAGAGGTGCTGTGAAAAGTGCTTATTCATCCTGAAGCTTCTGGCACTTAATTGCCGTAGGAATGAGCACTTTCTTCGGAATGCTGTTTCCTTCAATTCTGATAAGGATTGTCCACCAATCTGCATGTTTCACTGATGGCACCGTTTTCCAGGCTTCTTCAAACCTTTGGTTAGTTTCAGTCTTAGAACCTGATTCCCCGAGGGCTCAGCCAGGCTGAAAGTGTGAAGGTACTCGAGCCAGCCTCGCATGGACAGGCGGGTCGTACCTGGCTCAGGCAGGTTCGGGTAGAGCGGGGAGTCGGGCCTAAATCCGTGGTGCTCCAAAGAGGGCAAAGGGTGTCCTTTGACCCCTGGCGCCTCCTCTTCTGGAAATAGGGGCTCATGTGTTTTCATGGTACCTTCCTTCACAATGACTCAGGATTGAGCACTTTCTGAGGTGAGGATCGCAAGAGAGCATCGGGAAGGCAGTGATTCATTTTGTCCATCGTGATAGCAAGAGAGCGGTTTAGAGACTCTGGAGGAGCAGGATTGTAGCCCCTGGGGCAGTGTATCAGCACAGCGCTTGAGAGGGCACTGGATTTTGCGGGGCCCACAGCCTTGCGAGCTGGATGCTGATCTTCTGAACGCCTGAGCCTTACGCTCAGCCAGCTGCCTCGGGCCTCTGAGAACATCTGTGCACATCAGATACCAAAAAGTCATGTATCGCAAATACTAAAAATGAGGTAGACTGGACTCCCTTGGGTTTTTTTTTTTTTTTTTAAAGATTTTATTTATTTATTTGAGAGAGCGAGAATGAGAGAGAGAGAACACATGAGAGGGGATAGGGTCAGAGGACGAAGCAGACCCCCTGCCGAGCAGGGAGCCCGATGCGGGACTCGATCCCGGGACTCCAGGATCATGACCTGAGCCGAAGGCAGTCGCTTAACCAACTGAGCCACCCAGGCGCCCTGGACTCCCTTGGTTTTGAATTAATTTCACTTTGAGGTCGAAACAAACCAAACTCCTCATATTAGATCCCAAATTGTTGCTTTTGGAGACTTTCACTCGGGCCTCCTGGGAGCAGGCAATCAACACATTTTGACTTCTTTGTCTACACAGTGAGAATAAACTCCGCTTTCCCTCGGGTTCACCGTCTCGAACCGGAACATTTCCTGCACTGAAGGTTTTAGTCCTTAACCGAACAGGAATAACGTGGGCAGAGGTAATCCTATTTCTTTGGTTTATTACCCAGAAATAAGAAATTTAAGATCGACTGTGGCTTGATTTTAATCATCCTATTATCCAAATAATAGGATTCTTTAAACTGACTCACAGAATGGAGTTACAGAATTGTTGTAGTGAAGTAGAATTTTGTATTTTGGGATTGGGATTTTCTCTCTTGGCTCCTTCTGCATTGTTCTGGGGTGTCTTTCTGGGCGGTGGCACTCCATAGCGAAGTGCAGTTAACGTATGCCTAACTTAGAGCCCTCGCGTTAGCTGTTGATGGAGCTTTTAGCTCACCCAGTTTTCCCGCAAGTGCTCCGAGGCAGAGCTGCCGGAAGATTCTCGCATCCTTTTCTTGTTTAAAGTTGGGCTCCTGGAGTCCACTGTGCCTCGTATACAGCTGGGTTCAAAAGTGGACTTGTGGCTGCTTCGCCCGGCAGCATTTGGAACTTATATCTGGCACTGCTATTTTTCTATCCGAGGTGAACTGACCTCACACGCCCAGAATATTCCATTTTCGCAGCTTTTGAAGGCAAAGTCCTTCATCTGTGAAATGCCGCTGGGGCGCCGCCCTCAGAGACAAGTCACCTTTCCCGGTGCGCGTGTGCTCCCAGCGCTCCTTCGTTGGTGGTGGGTTTAGATTTAGCGTGAGAACAGGCCGGGCACATAGAAATTCAGGTGCTAGAGATGGTGGCAAAGCTCAAGTGAGAAAATGTAGAAGTAGTTGTTAGGAAACACCGTCTGATGAGTGTATCCTTTACACACCCGGGGTGGCATTGAGGACTGAGCAGCCGTGTTTAACATCAAGTTCCTTCCTTCGCTGAAGCAAACCGTGTCACATGATGCGTGTGCGTGCAGTGCCCGTCTGCACGTCTGCTTTCTAGGTGCTCGGACAGTTCAAGACCTCCCCGGAGGACGCCTTCACAGCTACCAGACTGTATACGCTCCTGTGTCATTGAAATACTTTGTCACCTGTCCACTAGGTGCTCCGGTGTGCCTCTGGATGGCCAGTCCTTAAGGAGCTGTACCTCAAGTCCAACGATCTTTTCATTTCAGAAAGGTAACAAGGGTTTATTTATGTGCATGCGTCACCATCTGGTCTGAATACATAAATGGTCTCAGTGATGCCTCGCACTGATTTTTTAAAGGATTTGCCAATAAGAATTAGGAAGCATGCTTACTCTTCACGAAGTAGGATGCCAACTGATTATTGGTTTTAATTGAGGAAAAGCCCATCAGAGTGAGAGCCTTGAGTTAAATATATTTGAAGACAGGGATTTTATTAGTTTCACAGAAATATATTTAACTTCTCTTTCTAAATGGAGGTTCTTTAGGAGATGCTTTATAAGGATCAAAGAATGCATTTTAGTTATTTTATTATTTTTTCAAATAATACATTTTAGTTAGCATTATCTGCTTAAGGTTGGGGTACCAAAGTATAGTAAAAGCTTGTTCTCCTTAAGTAAATTAAATACATTGTCTTTCTCTTTTGTTGATTATCATTAAATTATTACTGAAACTAAACATGGCAAATTTACAACAAATTCTCATTGAACGATTCAAGTTAATGAGATTTTACTGTACGGAACTATTTATTATACAGGCAAATGCAGGTGTTTTTATTTTTATTTTGTTTTTGAATATTTTATTTGTCAATTAGGGAGGGGAGGAGAGCAAGCGAGTGGGGGAGGAACAGAGGGAGAGGGACAACATCGTGCTGAGCATAGAGCCCCATTCAGGGCTCGATCTCACAACCCTGAGATCATGACCTGAGCCAAAACCAAGAGTTGGACACTCACTGACTGAGCCACCCAGGTGACCCTGCAGTGTTTCCAAATTACACTTTTTATTTTGAGATAATTTGAGATTCCCATGCAGTTACCAGAAAGAATACCCGGAGATCCCCTGTACCCATGAGCTGGATGCCCCCCTCGGTAACATCTTGCCGAGCTGCGGTACCTTATCACAGCCAGGGTCCTGACATCGGTCCAGTCGAGATGTAGAACGTTTCCATCACCACTAGGCCCCCCATGTTTCCCTTGTGTGGTGCTATCCGCCTGCCTCCTGCCTCGCCCTCTCCTTTACACTAAATGCGGTATTTTAAGGCCATATCTTTGAAAACAATTAAGAGATTAAATTCATGTTGAAATGCTTTTATTTTCCACAGGCCGGCTGATGTTCTACAGACAGTCAAATTATTAGACCTTTCCTCTAATCAATTAATTGATGAAAATCAGCTGCTTCTAATAGCCTATCTGCCCAGGTAATTTGCTCCTAAAATGCCAGTTGCAATAGTGCTTAGGAAATTTTTAGTGAATGGATCATATGCTGTATTTGCTTTCTCAGTGGAAATATGATGATGGAATTCACAAACTGAGTGATTCCTGTTGGGACACTTTTATTTGAATTCATGTGGAGAATGTCCCTGTGAACTGCATACACTGTAGTCTACGTCTGCAGTAGGTAACTGAAGAATGGATAATTTGGCCCTGGTGCTGATGTCAAAAGTCTTCATTCATTAACCTTTGGGAAATTAGACCATGTCTCTTTCCTCCCTGAGACCCATGAGCACGTAGTGCAGCCATGCACACCAGGAACGGGTGGGTGACTGTAGAATCCTCAGAACACATTCTAGAGTCCACCCCGAGTGCCCCAAATTGCACTCTGTGGTTTTTTCTAAGCATTTCACGTGGAACAAGAACCTAGGGTGTGGGGGGAGAAATTATAGATGCAGTCCGGTTGATAGCCTATAGCATTTTCTATTGTGCTTTGTAATCAAATTTAACATTTTAAATTTCAGATTAGAACAACTAATCCTTTCTGACATTGGAATTTCTTCTATACATTTTCCGGATGCTGGACCTGGTATGTAAGATCATTAGCTCCCCTCCCCTGCCCAGTACCTCATAATTGAGCTCTTTCTTTCACTTCCGCTGTGTAACTTCGTTCTCCTTTTTTTCTAGGGCACAAAACATCCATGTTTCCTTCCTTGCAGTACCTTGTAGTAAATGACAATCAGATATCACAAGTAAGGGCTTCTGTAGAACGTGCATACCGCATGAGCTCTCATTGTCACTCTCACCAGGAGTTTGTCGGTTCCTTCCGTTACAAAATATTTATTGCATTTTAAAAATATTCTTTATAAAGTTAATTTTACCTCCAGTATAGTTAATGTGCAGTGTTCTGTTAGTTTCAGGTGTACAGTATAGTAATTTCGCAGTTCCATACATTACTCAGGGCTCATCGAGATTGATGTACCCTTAATCCCCTCCCCTCTTTCCCCCATCCCCCTCATCCACCTCCCCTCTGGTGACCATCTATTCTCTATAGTTAAGAAGAGTATTTTTTTGGTTTGTCTCTTTTTTCTTTTGTTAGTTTGTTATGTTTCTTAAACTCCACATGAGTGAGATCGTATGGTATTTGTCTTTCTCTGATTGACTTACTGCACTTAGCATAACACCCTCTAGTTCCATCCATATTGTTGCAAATGGCAAGATTTCATTGTTTTTTATGGCTGAGTAATATTCCATTGTGTATATGTTCCTCATCTTCAGTCATCAATCAGTGGGCATTTGGGCTGCTTCCATGGTTTGGCTATTATAAATAATGCTGCTATGAACATAGAGGTGCATGTATCCCCAAGTTAGTGTTTTGTATTTTTTGGGTAAAGACCCAGTAGTGCGATTACTGGATCATAGGGTAGCTCTATTTTTAACTTCTTGAGGAACCTCCATACTGTTTTCCAGAGTGGCTGCACCAGTTTGCATTCCCTCCAACAGTGTAGGAGGGTTCCCTTTTCTTCACATCCTCGCCAACACCTGCTGTTTCCTGTGTTGTTGATTTGAGCCATTCTGACAGGTGTGAGGTGATCTCTCATTGTGGTTGTGATTTGCATTTCCCTGGTGATTAGTGATGTTGAGCATCTTTTCCTGTGTCTGTTGGCCATCTGGATGTCTTCTTTGGAGAAATGTCTGTTCACGTCTTCTGCCCATTTTTAATCCAGTTGTTTTTTGGGTGTTGAGTTTGCTAAGCTCCTTATTTATTTTGGATACTAACTCTCTATTGGATGTGTCATTTGCAAATATCTTCTACCATTCTGTCGGTTGCCTTTTAGTTTTGTTGATGGTTTCCTTCACTGTGCAGAAGCTTTTCATTTTGGTGTAGTAAGAAATATTTTAAGTTGAAAGAGAAATGTTTCCCCTCAGAAAACCCAAAAGTATTAAGAAAGAAATTAGTTTAAGTCACAGTAAGCAGACTGTCATTTTACATGGCACACTTCTAGAGTGAAAGTGCATGGTCTTCCTAGTGGGTGCTCGGTGCATGAGGACAGTCCCGTGCCTCGGATTGGAACTAGGGGCTTTTGCTTTTTTTTTTTTTTTTTTAAGATTTTATTTATTTGACAGAAAGAGAGACAGCGAGAGAGGGAACACAAGCAGGGGGAGTGGGAGAGGGAGAAGCAGGCTTCCCGCGGAGCAGGGAGCCCGATGCGGGACTCGATTCCAGGACCCTGGGATCATGACCTGAGCCGAAGGCAGACGCTTAACCCACTGAGCCACCCAGGCGCCTCAGGGCTTTTGCTTTTCTCTTGCTAGTTCACATAGTCTAAGAAATTAGTCTGAAACATGTTCATTTTCACATATTCTCTTTTGCTGGGTTTCAGTGGCCATTTATCAACGAGCTGGATAAGCTACAGAGTCTGCACGCTCTGTCCTGCATCAGAAACCCCCTGACCGAAGGGAGCAAGGAAGCAAAGACCACGCGTCAGCTCATCATCGCCAAAATCGGTCAGTTGAAGACCCTGAACAAATGCGAGGTGAGTGCTGGGAGCAGGACTGGATGCTGGGTAGAGTAGGAAACAAGTGATCAAGAAATGTGAAAAATTGGAATGTTGCAAAGGGTTATCAGTGCAGTTTCCCTCCGGATGGTGAACTGTTGCCCTGTGCGTTACTCAGGGATGGTTCTTCCGGGCTCCTCAGGAGGCGGCGTGGGTCAGTGGAGTCCGGGAGAAGCCTGTTGCTCGGCTGCCCCTTGAGAAGGGGCGAGGAGTCCTGGGTACTTGCTCCTTTGTCTTGGGGGGATTATAGGCAGAAAGAGGATGGAACCACAGAGCTTATTCTCTTCTTCTGAGCCACTCTGCTCATAAAACTGCTGCTCGCCTGGAATAATCTGCTCCTAGGGCTGGGGGGGCACCTGTGGGCCAACCTCATGGGGGTGTTGAGCCGCTGCTGCAGGCCGGACGCCGGCTTAAGACTGAACTTCTTATTTTCTTCTTCAGTGAACTCCTGAATTCTGTCCCTGTTAGAAAGGAAAGGTAAAACTAAAAGGCCTGTCCCTCTCAACGTGGTGATTCTCCATGGGTGAGCAGTGGAGGAAGGACAGGGTACAAAACACAAGCCAAGTGTTAGAGAAGTACTCGAAGAGACCTGTTTTTATTCCCCTTCCTGTAGATTCTGCCGGAGGAGAGGCGGGGGGCTGAGCTTGATTACCGGAAGGCGTTCGGAAATGAATGGAAGAAGGCCGGCGGACATCAGGATCCAGACAAAAACCGACCCCATGAGGAGTTTCTCGAAGCGCATCCCAGATACCAGCTGCTGTGCCTTAGTACGTGCGGCCGCAGCCCTCCCTGCGCCGCCCCTGCAGCTCCAACCACTGGGCTTTGGAGGGGACTGTCGGCGCCCCTCCTTTTCTCCTTTGGGGCTTTTTTGGGTGTCTTTAGGGAAGAGTCAGCAGCCTCCCTCGGCGCAGGGAACCTGGGGAGTCTGAGGGTTCCTGGGAGAGATTGGCATTGGGCGGGGGCATTGGGGGGGTGCTGAGGGCGGGGGACGGGGGGAGAGCAGCTCTGAGGGGAAGCTCCTCCTGTCTGCGTGTGTTCATCGGGCTCCTCACTCCGAGAGGTCAGTGGACTCCTCCTTTAAGGGGGGCAGGAACCTGGGGGATTTTAAACGTGCGCGTGTTAAGGTAGAAGGCAGGCCCTGGTGTTTCTGAAGCTCCCCAGGTAGTTCTGCTGTGCTGACGAGCGCGTCCTTTCTCCTCCGTGCTGCTGAGGGCGCCCCCGATCCACCCCCATCCCTGCCCCCCCGCTCCCCGCAGCTCGGGCTCTGCTCGGTGCTTCCTTACCTTCCCCAGCCTGGACCCTCAGGCCCTGAAGCCACCACTTCATGATTCTCTGTCCCTGACATACTCCCCATTTTGTTTTGACTTCATTATTACTCCACATTTCACTTTTATGTGTTTTGTTTTGTTTTTTTTTTAATTTCCTAATGTAAGCTGCTCACCGCACAAAGGCTTCAGGCTGGAACATTATCTTTGAGGAAGAAGAGCTGCCTGGGGGAATTGCTTTCAGATCACTCCCATTAACTGGCCCAATTTCCCGGCCACTTTAGGTGAATCTGAATCACCTGGGGGAGGGGAAGGGGAAAGGGAAGGCTCTGGAGCAGCCCCGCAGACAGGGCTCAGGGTGTCCTCCCCGCTCAGAACGGGCTATTTCTAGAAATGCAGGCACTGGCCGGCCCAGCGGAGAGTCAGAGCCGAGAGGCCTGCGCTCCCTGCGCCCTTCTCTTGAGGCTGCTTTTCCAGGCGCGGGGCTGGGGCCGGGCGCCCAGCCTGGCGTGGCACCATCTGGCTGACACCTGAAGGTGTCCTGTGAGTTACGTCCCAGCTGGTACCAGTTATCCGTCAGGACCCCGAAAGCGAGGGAACTGTTGGCAAACGCCAAGCTCTGCATCAGTGTCTTAGGTATCTGAAGGCACAGGCTGGTCTTGCTGGTCGGGCAGCAGGACGGCGTCTGTCTTTGAGGAGAAGCAGCGTGAGACGCCGCGGATGGAGGGGTCCGTGCGTGGAAGCAGTTGCTGACCATCCCTCCTAAAAATAAACAAGTAAACAAGTAGCCGAATAAAAGGGAACAGATCCCAGGTTAGCAGGGCAGGTGCTGCTTGGCATGTCCTGGGAAGGCAGAGGCTCGGCCGATCCATTCAGTGCGTGTATTTTTCCTTCTGGTGGCCGTGGGTTTATCATCATCCCTGTTTATGCTTCTTCCGCAGAATATGGTGCGCCTGAAGACGGGGAACTCCAAACACAACAACCGTTTCTGCTCAAAAACCAGCTACTGAGTAAGAACCCCACACTCAAAGACAGCTTATTTGTATTCGCGTCCTTAGGTGCGAGATAGTGAGGAGCTCGTAGGGATTGTTGGTTTCTCCTAAGTAAGTACCTAGAGTACTCCAGTTTTGAAAGAAATGATGAATTCTCAAACATTTGAATTCTCATCTCGAACATTTTAGCAATTCCCAGGCTTTCAGCACATTTGATTGTGTTATAAATGGGGGGAGCGTGTGAGAAGTGCACCGACTTGTGATTTGTAAACATGTGGCTTTTCTTACACGGGGACACCCAGCTGCCTTGTCAGGAGAGGAGGCGGAGGGGAGGAGGGGAGGCACTAGAATGCTGGTCCAGCGTTTTCTGTTGCTGTTAATTCTCTGAAGGATTAATAGAAGGAATTTGCAACATCAGTAAGACCTGTTCCTTTGTTAGGATCCAAGCCCCGCGGTACTGACAGCGGGTCATGGGGCAGCTGTGGGTAACGTGTGTGTGATTTAAATCCTTATCACAGTAGCTCTCAGTCTTTTTCCTTTTTTCCTTTCAAGCACTGAAGATAAAATACCCTAATCAAGTTGATCAGAGAGTCCTAGAGAAACAACTGCCAGGTAAGAAAAAGAGGCCTTTCGCATCCTTACACTTAGGAAACACTGGTCTAGGCACGACTTGGCTGGAAGGAAAATATCTAGAAGTGTGCACTTCTGGAACTTATAGGTTTCTGCTAATCTTTCATGATCTAAAACACAATCCATCGACACTCCCTCCAAAAGCTCAAGTCTTCCGTACTCAGGTCAGCTTATCTAGGAAAGTCTTGTTTGTTTTTTTTTTTTTAAAGATTTTATTTATTTATTTGACAGAGAGATAGAGAGACAGCACAAGTACGCAGAGTGGCAGGCAGAGGGAGAGGGAAAGCAGGCTTCCCGCCGAGTGGGGAGCCCGATGCGGGGCTCGATCCCAGGATCCTGGGATCATGACCTGAGCCGAAGGCAGCCGCTTAGCCGACTGAGCCACCCAGGCGCCCCTAGGAAAGTCTTGTTAAACCGGAAGCCCTTGCGTACGATGACATCTTGAGCCGAAGGCGTGAGCGCTGGAGCGGCGTGGCCTTTCCTGAGTCCACCGCTGTTTAGTTCCCAAATTATGGCTCTGGTCCAGAGAGACTGTGTCACTGGGCTACAGGAAACGTGTCCTGGTGAGCTGAACTGAACTGTGAATTATTTGGACATCTGTGACTTGTCATACACTCTACTCCTTACCAGTCAGGAGTCCCCGCAGAAAGGTCTCGGATGTGGTCTTTTAATGGACACACTGAAATGGTTTTCTTTGGAAAAACAACTTCAGAACTCTGTCTAAACATCAGTGTTACTGGAACTGAATTAGTTTCATTTCAAAAATACTTTTGTGTTGGGGCGCCTGGGTGGCTCAGTCATTAAGCGTCTGCCTTTGGCTCAGGTCATGGTCCCGGGGTCCTGGGATCGAGCCCCACATCGGGCTCCTTGCTCCGCGGGGAGCCTGCTTCTCCCTCTCCCACTCCCCCTGCTTGTGTTCCCTCTCTCACTGTGTCTCTCTCTGTCAAATAAATAAAATCTTAAAAAAAAAAAAACAAAAAAAACTTTTGTGTCAACCAACTGGATTGATCTAATGTACCGTAAACTTACAATTACAGTCCCTCTTTCAAGTATACTGTGAATTACCGGATAAAGCCTGATTCTCGGTTAGAGAGTGGTATGGACAGCTTGAGTGTGGAGTGGCGAGGCGCTGAGGAAGAGATGAAATGTGTATCACCCTAAGGGACTCTCGTAAAATACTTTTCTTTGCTGGTCAGTGCAGTAATTTCACATTTTTAAAATTTCTACTTTGTAGCACTTGTAATGGCAAATGTCACCACCACTTAAATGTTTACCAGCGGGGAAGGAAAGGGCCGACTGAACTCCTGCAGCATCAGGTAGCATGAGCGAGAACACGGGAGTCTGGGGCCCCACTGGCCAGTATGGCTGCTGCAGATGGCAATTTAAATTGAAATTCATTAAACTGAAATAAAAAAATTCAGTCCTGAGTCGTCCTGAGTGCCGGCTGGCCGCACGGATGGATGACTGGACGAGAAAGGAGCACGTGTGGTCAGTACATTATGAAACCCACCCGTCCTGACAGAGCCGGAGAAAAGCCTGGAAGTGTACACCCCCGTTAAACTTTCACACTCGTCCTAGGGAGGCACAACCATCTCTACGTTGTCTGAATGTTAAGACAATCGTGTGTTAGATGTTTACATTAGAAATGGTAACGTTATTTAGAGCATTACGTGCAAATTGCCACCTTTCCTGTAGACACAGTGCGAGTGGGCAGATTTCTCATCAGGACTGTAGGACCAAACGTTTTGTTTCTGACACGACTTAGGAATGTGTCCTTTCCGTTGCTAGGTAGGAGTTAACCCATCACTAACCACCCTCAGAACAGTGGAAGCCAGTGCACCGAAATCTTTATAAAAGGCCAAGATTATCTACACACACTCACACGTAAAAAAACAAGTTATGTGAATGATGTCAATTGTTTATATTCAACACATAAACAAGGCCAGTTTTTATTCTAAAATAAAGATAACATTTATTAGCACAAGTTGCATAAAAACACAGACAGCTTTACAAAAATCATTTCTGATAGAAAAATATTTGAATACATGTGGTATTTGTAGGAACACCATACTATTGCTGTACCTCCAGCTAAAGCTTCAGAGAAACTCTGTTTCTCATCAAAATATCCAGTATTTACCACCACCCATCTTTGGAAAGAAGTTCATAGTGTTTTCTGAACAAACCAAAGCGTTTGCTCGTGAAGCAGGTCCCCTGTGTGCGCTCGCAGGGAGCCTGCGGACCGCCGGTCCCTCCGTCGCTCTACAGAGGGGGAAACCAAGGCAGAGTGAGTGATGGAGAGGCGCCCTCTGGACGCCTGAGCCCCCACTCCAGTGTTCTGTCAGCCATCCATGAGCGAGTAATCACAGAGGTTTAGAAAGTGAATGATTTTAACTCACATTTACTCCTCTCTGCAGAGAAGATGATTTCTGGTTTATTCAGATGCAGGAGGAAATATTCACCACCACTGAAATGGTATGAAAAGCCACTGTCAAAGGGCACTTCGGTCAGACACTTGCTCGGTTCCCCACAGCTTCCCGCAGGTCAGGTCAGCGGTGTGGAACCGGCTCTCGGGTCCACGCGGTGGGCGAGCCTCTCCCTACTGATGGCCGCGGGGAACCGGGCACCGTGAATCGTTGCGACTGGGGTCTCGGCAGGTGAGCCAGTTCTACACGTAGCTGTCATTCGAGAGAACTGAGGGTGTTTCTTTCCTTGACAGACTCCATGACAATTCAGAAGGTGAAGGGACTGCTGGCCCGTCTCCTCAAAGTTCCTGTGTCGGAACTTCTGCTGTCCTATGAAAGCCCCAAAGTAAGTAGCCCAGCAGAACACAGAGTTGGCTTATGTCCCCCAAGTGTGATACGGTTGCTTCTAAATGGGAAACATACACCTCTGTTTGGGAGGGGGCACATGTATTAAGACGGATCTGTCTTTATCACCCCAACCCTCTGTTCTATTTGTAGATGCCTGGCAGAGAGATTGAACTAGAAAATGACCAGCAGTCATTACAGTTTTATTCTGTGGAAAGTGGAGATTGTCTATTGGTGCGATGGTAACAGTGAACTAAGAAAGTTCGGGGACTGCACTGTTTATCCTGACTCGGGGCAGGGGGGGTACCGGAAATAAAGGATTTATTGGAACAGTTCTGTTAGAAAAAGAGAGAGGTTTTACACCTTGCCCTAAGTATAGAAAAGGTGGTATTTTTCATTGGGAAGAGACCATTTCTAGGCTTGTATATAACAATAGTAATAAAGGCTTTGCACCTACTAATGATTTTCTGATTTTATTTCATATTTATAGTTCATGACTATACATTTCAGTATGTGGAGATTTAAATATTAAATAGAACCTAGCTAGTCTAATGAGATCTGAACATAATGTCGGTCATAGGACCAGTTTTAGTGGAACTCTATGGATACTACTAGTTTTAAAAGGTTTGATTTGGATAGTCATTTTGGGAAATGTCCCTTAAACTTAGGGAGCCGCCTCTTCTATGTGTAACGTATGCTATGATCTCTTCCCTCCGTCACACTGTTTTTAGAGTACTTACAAAAATACATTATATGCTTTTCCCTACCGTTGTACCTAAGCTGGGCATATATTCTTCTACAGAAGATTTCCATCTCTGATCAGAATTCAGTTAGGTTAGGTAAACATTACACAAAGACAGGAGGAAAGAAAAAATTCATTCTAAGTGCCCACTATTTAGCTGTATCCTTTCCCTACGTCACTAAAACCCTGAGAGGTATTCGATTTACAGCCACAGAATTTTAGCTTTTTTTTAATAGTACTAGACTGTGACCTTCAGGATCTATGTTAAATGGCAAAAGAAAACTGGAATTAGCTCACTTAATAAATAAGTGAACTTTAAAACCAAGGTCCAGAACTGAGAATTATATATAAGGGTTCCTTTTCCAGTTGCCCACTTCATTCAGACATTTCCATTCCCAAACTTTGGTATAAGTGACCACACAGCATTCTGTGAGTTGTTTTTGGCCCTTAATTTTCCTAATTATGCCTTACAGGGCCATTCCGTAATCCAGGCTGGAATTCACATTCTTGGCTACTAAGATTTCTGAACGAGGCCAATTTTAACCAAAAGTGATAGGTAATGAATTATAAACTAGAAATGATACATCAGGTTTTAGAAATGTTTATAAAACAGTTTGGTGTTTTTCAAAGTCTTGCAATATAGAAATAAAATTTTTGTTATGTACAGGATCAGCTGAGTTTTAAAAAGGACATTCTGTGCAAACATTTAGAAAGATCACGTTGGTTACAGGTAAAAAGTGCCAACCGAGCACTATCCCGGGCCGCCAGGCGTCTGCTGCCCCACCGCGGGCTCTCGGGGGACTCCGCTCAGCGGCCGCTCGCCCTGCCGCTCCCGCGCCCGCTCCCGCAGCGCGGCCGGTTAAAACCCTCCCGCGGCTGCCTCGCACCGGCAAGGATCCCCGCACCGCTCCTTCAGCTGCCACAGCTGCGTCAGCTCCTGCGGCGAGTACTGCGGGGAGGACAGCATGCCCGGCTCACATGTCTTCTCACACAGCCACAGGCCGTCCTGGCGACAAACCACACACAAGTGACTCGGGAGCCGTGGGGCCGAGCCCGTGGGTTCCGGGGGGTGCGCGGCAGGCGGCAGAGGGACTTCTGTGACCAGAAAGCCCGGGCAGCACACACGGAGCTCCCTGCGGCTGTCCCCGCCGAGGCGTCTGACATTCTGGGGGCCGCACCAAGTATTAGCTAATTCTCCAGAAACCCGGCGAGGGAGGACCCCTTTCCCTCTCCCAGACGACAAGCTGAGAGTGAAGGGCCCTGCCCAGGGTTGCAGTGAGGTTGGCAAAGGGAAGCCGATGGGGGTGAGGTGAACCCGAGGGACCAAAACGGACTCAGCCTGAGTCCCGAGCACCAGCCTCCTTCGGAGACAGAACACGGAGCCAGAGAAGCCCGCTCGGTCTGAGAACACACCGATGCTGCGTACTGTCAAACGCGCCTTGTTAAAGCGTGGCTGAGCCGGTGGCAAAGGAGAAGACCCTGGGGCAAAGGGGCCGGGCTCAGCACGTGCCCTGAAGGCTCCGCGGGGTTTGAAAAGGCCACGTCCAGCGACAGGGAGACTCAGAGCCAGGGCCCCTGAGGTGCCAGACAGACCTGGGGGAGAGGGAGGAGGAGTGAGCGTGTGTGTGTGTGTGTGTGTGTGTAATTCAGAAAACAGAACCTGCGACTCAGCCTTGACCCTGGGTGCGATGGAAAGGGGTCTGCCCTGAGCATCTGGAAGCCCAGCCTGCACTTAGCTGGGTATATGGCAGGAGTCACGTTCTCCAACAATGCAGTCAGAGATGGGAATGCCCTTCGGTGCAAGGCACACACAACATAAATCCTCTTCGCAAGAATGCATTTTAGGGGCGCCTGGGTGGCTCAGTTGGTTAAGCGTCTGCCTTCGGCTCAGGTCGCGATCCCAGTGTCCTGGGATCGAGCCCCGCATCGGGCTCCCTGCTCGGCGGGAAGCCTGCTTCTCCCTCTCCCACTCTCCCTGCTTGTGTTCCCTCTCTCACTGTCTCTCTCTCTGGCAAATAAATAAATAAAAATCTTTAAAAAAAAAAAAAAGAATGCATTTTAAATGCCTCCATTTCCAAGGAACATGAGGTTATACACACAAGTCTCTGAACACATCAGGAAACAAGCTCCAAGAGCAACGGTCTGTGGACGCATCAGCCTACACAGACCCACAAACGACACAGCTATCGCCACAATCAGACACACAAAATTATCTTCAGTGTTCAACAAGTCAAAGCTGGCACTTCAATAGGACACAGACTGTCACAGCTGACCCAGTAGATGTGGGTTTACTCCCGTTCACCCCTGAAGTGAGGGGGCCCTGCATGTTCCTCTGCCCCCTGCACCTTCTGTGGCCAAAGTGAAAGCTGCAAGAATCCAAAATTCAACAGAAAGCTTTGAGGCGAAGTTCAGCTTCGTGCCTCCTCTCTTCCATTTCTGGTCTCTGCAGATTCATTTCTTTCTTTCCTTGGCTCAGCAGTCAGTGTATTTTCAAAAACACCGTCCGGTATTTTAAATCCAGTGTTTTATTTTCATCAGTCAGAAGGGCTGAAGGGTCCTTGGACCATCACGCTGCTGGCAACTTCAGCCAGCTGATTCCTTAAGGTCTTTTTTTTTTTTTTTTAAGTAATCACTATGCCCAGCATGGGGCTCAAACTCATGACCTCCAGATCGAGAGTTGCATGCTCTACTGACTGAGCCAGCCAGGCACCCCTGATTCCTTACATTTTAAAGCTACAAAGAATTTCTAATCAAACATGTAAAAACCTAATTCTTCTCTGTGGGTAGGAAACTTCCATCCAAACATTTTTTTTTGGTTTAAACTCAAAAATATGAGAACCTGGGTGGATTACTGGGAATTAAACCAAGAGCATTAAGAGCACAGCTCTGATGCCAGACCTTCAAGTCACTGTTTCTGCCCAACGTCTGACCCAGAAACCTCATTTCCTCACAGTTCCTCAGAACCCCAGGGCTAGCCGCCCCGCAGGCTCACTTACCTGGTATCGACTAGGTCCTATGGCTGCCATCCAGATGCCCATGCTTACGTCTTCACCCTGTATGCGCCCCGTGAAATTTAAATGCAGAAGTTTAAATGCTGTATCATCTCTAAACACGATGCCCCACATTCCCGTAATAAGTCATCTTTCCACTTCTTGGCTTTGTAATTATTCTACCAGGAAACGCCCAGCCCGTATTAACACTTGTACACGGAGTAACAGCTAGTGGCCATTAACACCCACCATGATGAAATGACTAGACACAAGACAGCCCTTCTCGGGGGCCTCACACCTCCAGCACCGGCTGTATAAACGATACAGTGGATCCAACTGCTAGGCGGGCTGTTTCGTGACACAGTCACCAGAATCAACAAAAAAGAAAGCCCCTGCTTTACAGTCTTCCTTCTTGTGAATGCCAAGCTTTCCATTCCTCCAGGGACTACACTTGTAAATGGAGTCTGAAAACCTAGTAAGTAGGCTCAAAGAAAGATTTAGGAATAGAATTTAGAGCCAGGATCTGGAGGCCAGGACTGTGTCCCTGACCTCTGAGGGTGACTCCTCCACAGAAGGAACAGCATGCCTTCCCCCAGGGACGCTGGCTCTGTGCTCAGAGATGGAATCCCGGGCTGGATGAGACTTGGTGTGAAGAGTACACCGTCAGGTCAGAAATCCGGAACTACCTGGTAGGTCTTGAGTCTGCCCGCGTTGCCGGCGAGCCAGTGGACGATGTCCCTGGAGATGACGTACCCCGAGCCGCAGGCAAAGGCTGGGTAGGCGGGGCTGGGGTACTCCAGCTCCTGCCACTTGCCGGTCCGGTCCACGGCCCAATTCAGTCTGAAACTGAGAGTCAAAAACAGTTGGCTGCTTCGTGTCGGCGCGACGGCTGTCCTACCACTATTAAGCCGGACCCCTTTACGATCACTACAAAGGACCAAGCTGTAAAAGCAAGGAAAGAGGAACATTTTTTTTTTTGGTCTAAGGAACGGCGTTCTTTATCTAGCAGGTGTGTTACGTGAAAGACTGGGGCATCAAATTCTCTAAGTTACATTTGTGGAGTTTCTGAAAGTACCAGAGCATCATCATGTGTACATATGCTAAAGAAGATCATGAATCCATATTGGATTCCTGAAGAAACACAGCACAATTTCAGAAATGTGTCACAACTTTCTTCTAACAAGATACCACGTACGGCAGCTCCTCACGTTAGTGCTTATTTCTAGGCCATGACGATAAAAGCCACATCGTCTTCCCCTCCTTCATTACCTTAGCCTGAAGTTTTTCATTTTACAGGTTTTCCCTCTAACTGTAGATTGATAACATCCAGTAACCAGGACCTGGGGGGCGGGGGAGGGAGGCTCCCTATCTGGGCCACATTTTGCTTGTGTGTTTCATGCTAAATGAATTCCTTTTGATCAGGTACATGAAGCCAAAGGGCTAACAAGGTTTAACTTACTTTCCCCACCAAAAATTTGGCCCATCCAGATTCTTGTGGGCAATCCTATTAAACACAGCTTCCAAGTCTATGTAACAGTCGTCATCTGTCTTTAGCAATAAGTCAAAGCTGGTTGTTTCCACAGTCCTGTTGGCAAAAGGGAATACGAGGGTCATTGCGTCCATAGGAAAGGAAGCGGTGACATCGCTACCATCTTCCTGAAGAGCTGGCCCTGGACGACCTGCACACTTGTTCAGTTTCTTCGTCCTTCGAGGTTGAGAACATGTGCTCAGAACACCGCTGCTACCGAATGCAATCCTCACTTGATGTTCATTAAGTGGCATAACAGAGAGAAGCACCAAGCGGATTTTAAAGGTGCCAAAGAAAAAGAACACAGTAAAAAAAAGATCTGGCTGAAGTGGGACCTATGAGCAAACAAACGCTTCTGTGACATTGTTCCCGTCAGGCTGCCAAACATGCGAACCTTGTCAGTGGGATTCTTAACGGGGCCCACAGTGAGGGGACAGGCAGGGGACAAGCATTGCCCCGGCTCTCCCCTGGAACCCTGCTGTGCAAGATGCTCTATTCGGTGCCACGAGTTATACTCCACTCAGGTATTTGATGGTTTTTAAAACACTGAGCTGTAACACGGACACGTATTTCCCCTCAGAAACGATTCCCAGCAATTAAACTCTTATAAATGACCTTTTGGAAGGCCCAGGAGGGTGACTTCGTTTACCCAGACATACAAGGGTGAGTGGAGACAAAACGGACTTCTTCATTTCACACTGCCAATCCCTGTCCACCTTTGATTAAAAAACAAAACAAAACCCAGAGTCTTGCTAGGGAACCAAATGACAGAAATCTGAATAAAAGAAATCTGGAGAAAGCATTTTTCGGTCAAAGAATGGTGAATTTGACAACAGGTCCACACCAAAGCTCAAAACCCTGTGCTTCTAAAGTTCATTTCTAATTAACAGCACAGGAGCACATAATATTTGCTAATTAGGAGGGGCTCTGTGATAAAGGACACTGCGGTCACTGAGGAATCACCTGAAGAAAGAATGACTAAGGCAGCTTTCATTACAGCATGGACGGCGGACAGGTGGCACAGGAGAGGGGGGAGCGGGTCCTCGAGCCCAGGGCCGTTAGCCTGTCCCCGGTGATCAGGTGGAGAGGGTGGCCTGAGACAGACCATGGCAGCGACGACTGAGAGCTCAGAGATGTGCAAGGAGTACAGGAGAGAAGACTTAAACTGCAGGTAACAGATAAACTACACTGAACTTCCACAACCAGGAATCAGCTCCCTAGAGAAAGTCCTAGAACACCACAATCCGATTTCCCACTTTCTGGACCTCCATTCCCACCCTTCACTGAACTCTTTCCATTCTTGCCCGGGCCCCCATACAACAGGGACCCCTCTCAAGGGCCTTGAGCTAAAGAAGGTTCTTTTTCTCAGTACAGTTGTCCAGATATAACCCTGGTATTCTAGACACACCTCAATTTCCAACTCTTATTTCTGTCTGCCCTCTAGCCACAGGGTGACTCCAAAATTATATTAACTTGCCCTAGCCGTGAAACATGACCTTCCATAAACGAATCAGGACTATATCCATCCACTCTGCCCAGGGCAACAGAGAAGAGAGAGGGGCAGACTTAGGGGCTCACCAAGAAACAAGCTCCCTGATCCAGTTTTAAAAGACACAGATGTGGGGCGCCTGGGTGGCTCAGTTGGTTGAGCGGCTGCCTTCAGCTCGGGTCATGATCCCAGGGTCCTGGGATCGAGTGCCGCATCGGGCTCCCTGCTCTGCGGGGAGCCTGCTTCTCCCTCTCCCACTCCCCCTGCTTGGGTTCCCTCTCTCGCTGTGTCTCTCTCTGTCAAATAAATAGGTAAAATCTTTAAAAAAAAAAAAAAAAAAGACACAGATGTGGAAATACTCTAGGTTTAGGCTAGACAGAGAGAGTTTGGGTTAGTTCGAGGGTGGACAGTGTCACAGGGCTCAAGAGCAAGTAAGCAGACCCTGGAGTAACTAATCATGTTAACTATACATATAAACAAGAGTAGTTAGGATTGTTGCTGCCGTTAATGGTCCGAAGGCAGGAGTCACAACCCAGGTCGAAGAAATCCTGTAGGGGTGGGCAAGTTATGGGAGGCTGTTGGATTTCGTCTTACAGAAAAGTTTTGGAATTAGGGCAAGTGGTTCTTAAATGCGTGAAGAAGAGGATGGAAACAGAATGTGGATGTTCGGCTGAACAGAATTCAGATCAGTAACCTGGGTTCAAGGGAAACTATACACAGGTCATGTAGGTCAGTGGGTATGGTCACAACTGAAAATGGGCCATTTTCAAACTCACTGATTTTCATCTGGTGTTGGCCTGAGGCAACCAAGACAATGACTCACAGGACTGACTTTGACTCAGACAGAATAGAACGACCCAAAATCAACTTTTGCCCTACTTTTGATAAAAATCATTCACATTACGGATCTGCTCATCTGAATGAGAAAGCAGCATGATTTCAGTCCTCACAAAGAACCAGGATATAATAGATCACACATCCTAGTTGTTCAGGAGTTCTGGGGTTGGTTTATTTAAAAAAAAAAAAAGCAGGGGTCTACTGTCAATAAATTGTTCCTACATCCAAAGAACAGTAAGACAAATTCTACCTACCCCACATGTTTACCACCTACCATCTGTAGAAGTTCAGTAATTTCGCAGGAACATTTCGGTAAGTGTCAACGACATCCACAAAAACAATGTCATCATAGACGCTGCTCTCCTCCCTCAGTAAGGCGTCTTCCCTGTGGAGATTACTTCTGTGGTCAAGAAGTCTTCGAGGGCGAGAATGAAGGTTTTGTAAGAGTGCATCACCTTCTACAAAGGAAAAGTTGAGAGATGGAGAAAGATGCTGTCGCAAATGGAAGACCCAGCACGTGGAACGTTCGGTTGGCTCGCACCCTTTCCCCGAGTGACCTAACGGAGAGCAGCTGGGAGACAGCCGAGCTGGGCAGCAGGCCCTCCCGCACCCCGCAGGGATCTGCAGGGTCCACAGCTGCTTCCTGTGCACAGCGGTCCAGCGGCAGCTGCACAGGCCGTGGGAGGCCACAGGTCTGCATCTCACATGCTCACAAGGCCGATCCTGGCAGCACTGTTTGTAACGGGAGAAACAGAACCAGCCTAAATGCGCCCCCCCGACGGGAGAGTAGCCAGCCTTTGGGACAGTCATGTAATGGAAAAGAGCAGGCAGAAGAATTAACCTGATCTTGCATGCTCAGAGGAATGGCACTGAAAAATGATGCTGGGAGGAGGGTGGGGAAGGACCTTTGTTTCTACTTGATAGATTCAATATGATGCCGTGGACCTCAGTGATAAAATACTCTCCTCAAAACTGCATGTTAGGGAAAGATAAGGTACATATGTAGTAGAAAGCAGGAAAATAAGAAAGGGAAGGGTGCACACGAATTTCAGGACAGGGCACCCTCTCTGAGGGGAGGGAGGGACAGGGCCAGACAGCTAGCTGGGATGGGGCTTCACTGTGTCTGTAATGGTTTTTTCTTTAAAAAAGGGAGCAAATATGACAAAATGTAAGCATTTGTTAATTCTGAATAATAAGGGCACGGCTGTTTCTTACAGAGCTATTTTTGGTATATCTGTGATATTTCATAATAAAAATGTGCTTAAAGTCATCAGTTTACTACCTCACACGTTAATGAATCACTTGTCACATTTGCGCAGGGACTGTCCTCAAATCCTATGGATTTAAGGCAGCCACTTTTTCACTAGGGCAGGATTTTCTCAAATTAGAGAAAACGTCTAAAAAATAAAGTGAGTGGCTGAAGGGTGAGGAAACAACAGAGCAGTTTAGCACCCCATCTTCTGCAACGTCAAAGGGAAAGCCTGGGGCCTGCGCGTCAGGAGGCCTAGATCTGATTTCTGCTTCTGCTGCTCTGGGACATGCTGGGCAAGCTGCAGGTTTCTGGGCCTGTATTCTCATCGGGGGAGGCGGGGGGAGGAGGGGAAGGAGGGAGGAGGAGGGGGAGGACGACGACATCAGTGGACTGCGTTTTGACATATACATTCCTGCAGCCCAAACCTAACCACTCAGCACGTCTCAGGTGGGCCCAAGACTCTGTTTTTAACATGTGTGTTCCCAGAACTCTGAAGCACGTGGACCACAGATGCCTACCCTTGGAGAAACACAAGCCTGAATGACCTTGTGTCCCCACCAGCTCTTACATTCTACTGTAATATCCCTTTACTTCAAAGATAAAGTATATACAATTTAACAACTTGAAGGAAAGTGACAGCTTTTGAAAACTGGAGTAACAGGAGGATGGTTGTAATAAGATGAGAGTAGAAATTAAATATAGGTCTTTCAGATGAACAAATGACACCTTTTTTTTTTTTTTTAAAGATTTTATTTATTTATTTGAGAGAGAGAATGAGAGAGAGAGCACATGAGAGGGGGAGGGTCAGAGGGAGAAGCAGACTCCCTGCCGAGCAGGGAGCCCGATGCGGGACTCGATCCCAGGACTCCAGGATCACGACCTGAGCCGAAGGCAGTCGCTTAACCAACTGAGCCACCCAGGCGCCCCCAAATGACACCTTTTGTTTTATACTGTATATATCTGAAAACCAGGAATATAAAGTAATAGATCTGTGTGTGTTTTAAATCTGATGATCTGTCTAGTTGCTACTTAAAAGAATCACAGAGTTTACAGCCTCTCAAAGTTTGGAAGATCATGTCTGTTTAGCGAGCCTGTTAAGATACAGACATCTGAGCTCCACTTCTGAAGATTTTAACTTTGTAGCTTGAGGTAGGGCCCGGACAGAGATGCTAATATCCGACAAAATTTAAGAATTCATGTACAACCAATTCATAGCACTTAGATCCTGATTTTAAAAAATTAGTTTATACTGAGATTTGCAGAAGACAATCTATTCATTTTCATTTCTTTAGCCTACAACTTGAGTTATTTCAGTCTTATTTGAAAGAATTTGTCCCTCACCCAAACCTTATTCCTTTAGCCTCCATGACAGAAAAATTGTGACAAGCTTTTGTCCAGGGTACAGGAGCTGCTCCTTGTAGAACAGTTTAGTGACAGAGTCTCAAGGGCCCCTTAAACTAGTTTTTAAAGGCTCCTGGTGGTACATTCGAGAATGAACCAGTAAAAGAAGGGAAGGTGCTGGATATTCCAGTCAGATGGTGCGTTACACCTGCCCCTGGCCCCATGTCTGCACTGCCTTAGGAAGCTGCCTGAGCTTCTGATCTGAGTTTTCCCCAGGGCTGGGCTATTAGCTAGCTTCTTGGTGAGCTAAGCGGATACCTTCCTTGGCAGAGTGGTCTCATAGTTTTATGAAAAATCTCTGGACTGAAATTAACGATCTCTAAATTTTAAATTTCTATTTTTAATGGCAAGTTTATGGGCAAAACCCATGTATCTGTTCCAGGCTACCCTTTCGGGTGATGTAAGAATACAACTACTTCTAGGAGGAAACACTATAAAAATGCTTTCGAAAAAATGAAAAATAAAAAAAGCCACAGTCTTGGGGCACCCGGGTGGCTCAGTGTGCTAAGTATCTGCTTTCGGCTCAGGTCATGATCCCAGTGTGCTGGGATTGAGTCCCACATCGGGCTCCCTGCTCGGAAGGGGGCCTGCTTCTCCCTCTCCCTCTGCTGCTCTTCCTGCTTGTGCTCTCTCTCTGTCAAATAAATAAATAAAACCTTAAAAAAAAAAAAAAGCCACAGTCCATTTGCATCCTCAAACAACATGCAGTGCCTCAAACAGGGGGTGTGCCCCATCCTCAACACCATGCTGTCGAGGGGGTCCCGAAAGAGTCTCCTCTCAGGGTCTGCTCTGCTTTCCCCAGTCACTGACAGCCTTCAGGGAAGCTGGGTCCTAATTCTTTTATAGGAATCCATCCTCTGCAGAGCTCTGAGATGTCAAGACGGAAATTCCACTGGGCACCTTTGTTCCCCAGGAAATGTGCAGGACAGGTGGCCAAGAGCAACTGCATCAAGGGTAGTTCTTCTTTCTTAAAGAATTCTCAGGAATTCATAGATAGATATTTAAATAAGCATGATTCAAGAAGACAAACACAGCCACTCCCATCACAACAAAATTCCCTCTACAGTTCTAAGCTAATGCTCCTGACCCCAAGTTTTAAAGGAATCTAACAAATCCATCCTTGAAATGTGATATATTAGGAGAAGCATTTAAGAAACTGTTCTCTGAAAGATGGAGTCTATGTTTACATATTCACATCATGAGGAGAAAGCGTCCACATGAAGCAGGAGGGGAAGCAGAGTCCACTGGGCCACCTCCAACAGAGGGACAGATGCAGGCATCAAAATGCACCTCGCTTGCTGGGTCAGGGAAGAAAAGGTTCTTCCCTTCTGACTGACCAACAGCACGAAGTCCACTACAGCTATATGGCCACGGTCTAGCAGTTCTGCAGAAGTCCCCACCTGGCTGCAGCATAAACCAAACATAGCCACACGGGGCCAACAAAGTTCAAGGTCATGGATTTTTCAAGATCACCCATTATGGTGAAAGATTGGATGCTTTCCCTCTAAGAGCGAGAACAAGACAAGGATATCTGCTCTACCACTTCTACTCAACACTGTACTAGACAGTCTAGCCATGACAGACAAGAAAGAGCAATAAAAGGCATCCAGATTGGGGGGAAAAAAAAAGTACAACTATCCCCACTTGTAGATGACATGATCTTGTATATGGAAAATCCTAAGGCACCCACACAACTAGTAACTTAATAAATGAATTCAGCAAAATTGCAGCATACAAGATTGATATACAAAAATCAATTGTATTTCTATACATTCGCAATGAGCAATCTAGAAATGAAATGTAAAAACCAATTCCACTTATAATGGTATCAAAAAGAATAAATATTTAAGAATAAACTTAGAAGAAATGTAAGACTTGTACTCTGAAAACCACAAAACATCACTAAAAGGAACTAGTAAGACATTAGTAAATGGAAGGAGATCCATGTTCATGGATCAGAGACTTACTGTCAGAATGGCAGCACTGCCTGAAATGCTCTACATGTTCACGGACACCCCTTTCAAAATCCCAGCTGGCTTGCTTGCAGACACTGACAAGCTGATCCTAAAATTCGTATGGAAATGCAGGACCCAGAAGAGCCAAAACAATCTTGAAAGAGAACAAAGTTGGAGGATTCACACTTCCCAATGTCAAATCCTACTAGAAAGCCACATATTCAAGACAGTGTAGAACTACGGTAGAAGGACTGACACACAGATCAAAAGAACACAAGTGAGAGCCCAGAAGTAAATCCTTACATTTACGGTCAGAAAGGACAGTGAGGAGGTTAATGGTTGGTAGGGGCTGGGGGAGGGGAGAATGAGGAGTGTCCACTAATGGACATAGGGTTTCTTCTGGGAGTGATGGAAATGGTCTAGAGTTAGTGGAGATGCTTGCAGAACTCTCCTATGCTGTGAACCAGGGTAAGGTATATGTGAATTATGTATCAGTAAAGGATATATGTGTCTTTTTTTAAATGACAAAAAAAAAAAATCACTTTTTCTGTCAAAGTATGGAGTAAGATTAGGTACATGAATTCAGTGCACCCTTCACCTTTCAAGACTTACCCTGAATGATGTAAATAAAACCACCTGCAACCCCCTCCACGCCTTCCATGAATTCATGAGGCAAGGCACCCTCCCCAGCCTGAAAGCAACAAGAACAGAAGTACTCAGTGTTTCATTACTAAAAATACACTTCTTCTATTTTAAAACTGATGTGCCAAAATTTATAATGTGACTCCACAGCAATAAACCCATCTAAGACGCACACGATCAGGATGACATCAGTATTCTCCTATTTTTGCTATCTGATTGTTCTCTTGGTTACTATATTAAAGATCGGGTGCACATGGCAGTCCATAGTGCTCAGAATTCCAACTGACACAGAATCATAGTCTTGAACTTGCTACCATAATAGTACAAAACCAATTTTATTTTGCATCCCAACCCTACCACTTAAAAAAAAAAAAAAAAAGATCACCTTTGATTTCTCGGAGGCTGAAAACTGCCATGAATTCAAATACATCTAGGCACATTTTTAAAGTTTGCTCTACCGCCCAGAGAAAGCCCCTCGCAAACAAATTGTTCAGACAGAGCCCTATTGCTCGCTGATGCTGTTGGAAGGTGCCCACGGCCAGCGATAGTCCTCTCGGCCTCCGGCGATGGGAGGAGCTTTTACAATTAGAGATCTACAAGTTCCCCAGTGAGGGGGCTCCCCTCTGCACGCCAGCGTGAAGCCCCAGTGGGGCCGGGCCCGACTGCACGGGTGTGTGTGTGTGTGTGTGTGCGCGCGCGCGCCCACCTGGCCCATCCCCTCACAGAGCTGTACTGCACGGAGCAGTTTCAGGGCCGTAGAGAGACTCTGTCCAGAGGTGGCCGTGGGGACCTGTAGCTCAATGTGGAGGAAGCTACTGAAGGTGATGCTAACGTTTCCAGCTTTAAGGAGCCAGGAAAGGTTGTACGCTCTGTTTTTTCATCGTGTACTCTACATTGTTTTGGCTTATTTAGAACTTGATAGTACTTTTTATCTAAAAGGTCACAGCTTGACTTTTAAAAGTTTCTGACGTTCTCACTTGCTGGCAAGGGAGCAAGACTCGGGGAAACTTTCAGCTTTACGCATTTATGATGGAAACCTTTATTTGTACGTGGGGTTTCCTACAAGGGGCCACCAAGATACCGACTATTTTTTAAGGTTAGCTGAGTGTGTAAGCGTTCTTTAGCCCTCTACAACTGTATTTACCCCCGAAGTGGATCATTTGAGTCTTTCCATTTGAACCTAGTCCTCAACTCAGGGAGTCTGATTTGCTTTTGTGCAATCAACTTAGTAACTACAGAATTCCGGCACATTTTGGATATTTTTAAGTTTCATAAATAGAAAAGGGGGCGACATATTAAAGGCACTTGCGTTGGAAATAAGGAAAGAAAAGAATAAAACTATAATTAAATTTCATAAGACATTCTATGTTAAATAGAGGACTATTGTAATAGAGGATGAGATCTTAACCACGACCCACAAGGCTAAGTTTTGTAATTATATATGAATCTGTGATCTAATGTCTTTCTTCCTCACTGGAGTGTAAGTTGCACTGTGGGCCAGGAGTGGTTTTCTAAATGGGTAACAGCATACCACTTAAGGTTCATTTCAAATTCGGGAATTAATTCACGTGAATAAGACGAATAGTTAATGAAAACAGACTAAGCCTGTGAACTGAGATACTAAGCACTCTCCTAATCATTACATCAGAGCATCAGGGAGAATGAGACTGTTTGTGACACCACCACAAACACCTCTTGTGTATTTAAAGCTCACCGCTTGAAGTCTGTCTACACCTTATCGTCCCATACTTACTTGGAGATATTTACCCATTAAACTGTTTTTAAATCTGAAGCAAATCTGAATAAATGAAAAACATGAGGCAGAAATCCCAGCAATATAAACGAAAGCAAAAGCTCCATCGTATTTTCCAGTACTGCCGTCTATGCGATTTTAACGAACATCCTGCTATAAAGGTGAGGGAGTGAGGATTCTGAATACTACTGAGCAAGTGTCCTTCCAAATGTTAGCTTAAAAATTATTGAGAAATAAAATATCACACTTTTTAAAGTGCACCAATCTTAAGGCACTACTATGTATTTACTAACGCTGGAGTGAGAAAATCATTGAACATCTGAGTTGTTTGTCTTTACTATGGTGACTCAACATTTTCTGCTGTACATGCTCTAAAATACCCCAGATTCATTGTTCCACATTCCCTGGGTTGATGTAAACATAAAGTTAAAAACAGTTTTTCTGTTTGAAAAAATGCTAAAGTATGCTGAACAGCCTTAGGAAGAAAGGATGACTTACCGTAATGACTCGGAGAACACCCCCGCCATCATTTACAGTCACTTTGTGGAGATTTCTTGACACAAGGCCTTGGAGGTCTTGGCTCTCCCACACGATGGTACCTTCAAAGCTCTTTTTGCAGAAAGATGAAGTGAGTCAATTTCTTTATTGTTGTCATTTAGGCTTTAAGTAAGCTTTTAAAGAAAAATTAATTTTTTTCAAACATATTGGTTAAAATTTTTACGCCCCTACTCTAACACACACCACTGTTAACATGTTGGTGTATATTCTCAAGTCATTTTTTGTTCCATGCACATCTGAAAGATGCAAGTACAAAGAGTGCAGAGACCATTTTGCACACTGCTGTTTGCATTTCCCTCTACACTGCAGCGTTTCCTGATGCGACCACAGCTCGTGTGACCATTTGCCACACACACCTAACATGCCATCGAGTGTGTGCATCCCAAGTCACACAAACACTTGCCCACAGGCAGATCTGAACTCTACCAACTATCTAATGAAACATGTTTTGGTGTAAATGTTTATTTTGTTTCAAAATACACTTTCAGAGGTGAAATTATGGTGACAAGAAAGAAATAGAGAGATTTTATACGGATTTTGGGACACAATGCCAAACTGTTTTTTCGAAAGGAAATTATCTAATTTCCCAATTTACAAAAATACTATTTGCATTGTATTCTTCCAAGTATGGGATGAAAGCAAAGACTTAAGTTTAAGTCAATTTAAATTAAAAAATGATTCCTCATTTTATTGTGTTTCTTTTGATTTCTAATGATGTTTATAAATTATATAGTCTCTCCTGGGAATTACTGACCCATGCTTCTTTGCCATTTAGCTACTGAGTTTTCTATTTTTCTTATTAATCTATGTTATCTTGTAATAAATAATTCTGTGTATATATTATATTCTAAAATATTTTTTCAGAATTGTTTGCCACTTTTTTTTTACTTAAAAAGTCCATAAGTTTTATCTTGTCAAATCTGACAAGCTTTTTGTTTGTGATTACTATTAAGTTCTGGGCTTAGAAAGTTACACTCCCTGCCCGAAGGTTTGACACACATTTAAGTTCTAGTGTCTCCAAATTTCTCCATGGGGGCTCAGCTGCTCCTTTGTACTGCTCGGGCCATCCCCACTGTCAGCCCCTCTGGCTTGCTCCAGAGATCCAACAGAAGGCAGCCGGCATCCAATTCTCTATCACATCAGCCTGTCTTCTTTTCCTAAAACCACTTACCACTCTGGTATTTCCTGTTTATTTTCCTATTGTCAAACTAACTTTTCCCACTAGAATGCAAGCACCATGAGAGCAGGGATTTTGTCTGTTTTATTGACCACCATATCCCCAGCACCTAGAATGGCCTGATATGCATAACAGGCACTTGAAAAATATTTACTTAATAATGTTAAACTCAAAATTAATTGGAATGATTTTTGGTCTAGAACACCACACAAAAGATATAGCATTAATATTCTTTAAAATTTTTCACATACTAAAATTAAGAGATAAAGCACTATACAGTAACGTCTCAGTTAGCCAGCTTTATAAGGACACTATACAAAACTGCACTTGTAAAGTAAGCGAGCCCAGTGGTTTGCAAGCTTTTTGTAAAGCATTACAACTTTTCTATGAAACAGATAAAAACACTAAGAGTCGGGATTCTTCAGGCAGTCTGTCACCTTATATTCAGCTAATGGATCCTTAGTCTGCACTGCTCCTGATGCGCTTTGAGGAGCCCCAGGGTTCCTAAGGGCAGGCGTCCCAGATACACTATGGGTGGTCACCGCCTGACCCGGAGAACGGAAAAAGCGATGCCTACCTCACGGGGCTGGGCCGGGGGTTAATGATGACATGCGTGCGGCATGCAGGGTCTTTGCTCAGTGAAACAGAGCTTTATGACCACTAGAAGTAATGCAGAAAGTGAAGGGCCCCTTTAAAAGATCTCGTTGTCGGGGTGCCTGGGTGGCTCAGTCGTTAAGCGTCTGCCTTCGGCTCAGGTCATGGTCCCAGGGTCCTGGGATCGAGCCCCACATCAGGCTCCCTGCTCCGCGGGAAGCCTGTTTCTCCCTCTCCCTCTCCCCTTGCTTGTGATCCTGCTCTCATTGTGTCTCTCTCTGTCAAATAAATAAATAAAATCTTAAAAAAAAAAAAATCTCATTGTCTTATCTTGGAAATGGGCGCTGATTATTATTTTTTTTTAAGACTTTTTATTTATATTTTGATAGAGAGAGAGATCGTGAGAGAGGGAACACAAGCAGGGGGAGTGGGAGAGGAAGAAGCAGGTTTCCCGTGGAGAAGGGAGCCCGATACGGGGCTCGATCCCAGGACCCTGGGATCATGACCTGAGCCGAAGGCAGACGCTTAATGACTGAGCCACCCAGGCACCCCGGGCAGTAATTATTTCCATACTCTCCTTGGAAAGCCTTAACTCTCTACTCTACTTGACATTGAACCTCAATTCCCTAAAACATTCTTACAGATGTATACACAGAAGGAAAAAAAAAAAAAAAGCCTAGGGAGAAATATACCAAATATGCTGGGAAACATGTGGATATTAATATTCCTCTAACCTTTCCATACGTAGTCAAGTTTTCTTTTTTTTTTTAGATTTTATTTATTTATTCATGAGAGACAGAGAGAGAGACAGAGGCAGAGGGAGAAGCAGGCTCCCTGCGGAACAGGGAGCCCGATGCGGGACTCGATCCCAGGACCCTGGGATCATGACCTGAGCCGAAGGCAGACGCTTAACCATCTGAGCCACCCAGGTGTCCCCGTAGTCAAGTTTTCAACAGTGGATATTCCTCTCATATATTTTCATACTTTCATGATCACGAAAAAAATATTTTAAACATATGTATACAACGAAATAAATTTGGGGTCAATCTTCTTCCAGACACGAGGCGTTACTTAAACTTTTGAGTGTCTACTATGTAGCAGGCTGTGGGCTACTCGAAGATTTTTATTAAAAGAGTCAAATAGCTCCTATCTTCAAATCCTTATAATAAGCCCTGCTAGGGTCAGTAACAAAGGCAAGGAGCCTGAGGAGAACAGCGAGAATTTCAGTTGACTGTGAGAACGGAGCAGAGTCTTGCAGGCATCTGAGTCAGGAAAGGGAGAAGTGGACGAAAGCACTCATCAAAAGGCAGATGTGAAGCGCACTGCATGTTCAGAAAAGCATGAAGCAGTTAAGTGCTGCCGAAGCCCCAGGCTGAGGAAAGGAGATGCAGAAGGTAGGCTCCCATCAGCGCTGCCTGCAGGCATAGAGAGTCTGTCCTTCATCTCGAAGGGGGCGGGGGGGGGGGGGGGGGAGAAGCACTTCCGTTTGCAAGCACAAGAGTGACGCAATCCTAGCTGCAATTTTAAAAGGTCACTCCAGTAGCAGAACAGCATAAGGCGGGCTGGTAGGGAGAGTGGTAACTGGACTATTACAGAGGTCCAGGTGACAAGAAGTAAGCACTTATTTAGAAATGAAGACTGCCTTCTGAGAAACTGAAGGAGACACAAATATACAGAAAGATATTCAAGCTCACAGACTGGAAGTATTAATATTATTAAAATATCCATACTACTCAAAGCAATCTATAGATTCGATATAATCTCTATGAAAATTCCAATGGTGTTTTCGTAGAAATACAATAAAGTATTACTAAAATCTGTATGAAACCACAGAAGACCCCCAAATAGCCAAAGCAACTGTAAGAACAACAAAGTTGGAGGCATCATGCTTCCTGATTTCAAACTATATTACAAAGCCACTGCGAACAAAACAGTATGCTATTGGCATAAAAACTGACACATAGATCAATGGAACAGAAGAGAGAGCCCAGAAACAAACCCATGCACATATGGTCAATTCATTTACAAGAGAGGAGGCAAGAATATACATGGGAAGGACAGTCTTTGCAACAAATGGTGTTGGGAAAACTGGACAGCCACCTGCAAGGAATGTACCTGGACCACTACCTTAGGCCATACACAAAAATCAACTCAAAATGGGTAAAAGACCTGACACCATAAAACTCCTAGAATAAAACCTAGGTGGTAAGTTCCCTGACACTGGTCTTGGCAATGATTTTTTGGATTCGACACCAAAAGCAAAGGCAACAAAAGCAAAAATAAACAAATGGGACTACATCAAACCAAAAAGCTTCCGCACAGCAAAGGAAACCATCAGCAAAATGAAAAGGCAACCTATGAATGGGAGAAAATATTTGCAAATGATATACCTGACAAGGAGTTACTATCCAAACATATAACAGCATAACAAACAACTCAACAGCAAAAACCAACAATCCAAATGAAAGATGGGCAGAGGATCTGAATAGACATGTTTCCAAAGACAACACACACATGGCCAACAGGTACATGAAAAGATGCTCCCCATCACTCATCATCAAGGAAATGCAAATCAAAACCACAATGAGAGACCACCTCACACCTGTCAGAATGGTGACTACAGTCAGAAAGACAAGAAATAAGTGTGCTGGCGAGGATGTGCTGAAAGGGAACCCTTGTGCACTGCTGGTGGGAATGGAAACCGCTGTAGCCACTGTGGAAAACAGTATGGAGGGTCCTCAAAAAATTAAAAATAGAACTACCATATGATCCAGCAACTCCACTTCTGGGTATTTATCCAAAGGAAATGAAAACACTCACTTGAAAAGACATCTGTGCCCTCTTGTTCACTGCAGTATGTTTACAATAGCCACGATGTGGACGCAACCTGAACGCCCACAGATGGATGGGTGGATAAAGAAGATGTGATGCAAACACACACACACACGCACACACACACAGAGGAATATTATTCAGCCACAAAAAGGAAGGAAACCTTGCCATTTCCAGCATGAGGGCATTATGCTAAGTGAAATCAGTCAGGCAGAGAAAGACAAATACCATATGTGGAATCTAAAACATTTTTAAAAGCCAAAAAACAAAACACTGAATTCTTAGATATAGAGATCAGATGGGTGGCTGCCAGAGCTGGGGGCTGGAGGGCTGGGAGAAACGGGTGAAGCGGGTGAAAAGGTGCACATTTCCAGCTGTGAAATGATAAGTCCTGGGGATATAATGTACAGTATGGTGAGCACAGTTAATAACGCTGTACTGAAAGGTGCTAAGGGAGTCGATCTTAAAAGTTCTCATCACAAGAAAAGAAATCTAACTGTGTGGTGATGGATGTTAACTAGACTGTGATCATTCTGCAATACTGAATCATTATGTTGTACACCTAAAACGAATATATGTCAATTATATCTCAATAAAAAAAGGGGGGGGGAGATTGTCTTCTGAGTTGAACTAATTAAATGCTTACATTAAAGGGAACAATGTCTCTAATAACTGAGAAGAGCTTTGAGATTGAAGCTTAATTAGTAAACTCACTACCTTAAAACAAAATATCAAGTAGCCACTATACAAAAGCTGGGTTAAGAGAGAAATCTGGGCAATGCAACAATGTCCAGCGGGAGAAAGACGCAGGAATTGGAAGATATAAAGCATTCTAGTCACACCTCACCTGAATGAGGCAGCTCTCTAAAACAAACACGTCCCACTCCTATAAGCAAGTTCAATGATCAAACCAAGTGCTGTTCTGATTTGGGTTTTTGCTGTCTGACATCCCAGTAAGCAGGTTCCCAGACACGGGTCATGACTTTCAGTTCTAATAAGCTAACACCCATTAAAGATGAATGAACGGATATTCTGGTTTACAAACTGGTCTTCTGTGAATTTATTCAGTGTCATTCAATGAGAATCTGATCATGTCTAAGTGAACTAACTGGAAGGTCAGTGCTAGAACCTGAAAGCTAAGTCCTAGACCCTTGGCAACGTGAGACTGCTCTGGGTTAATCATGTGTCTTTCTTTTTTTTTTTTTTTTTTTTAAAGATTTTATTTATTTATTTGAGAGAGAGAGAAAGCATGAGGTGGGGAGGGTCAGAGGGAGAAGCAGACTCTTCGCCGAGCAAGGAGCCTGATGCGGGACTCGATCCCGGGACTCCAGCATCATGACCTGAGCCAAAGGCAGTTGCCTAACCAACTGAGCCACCCAGGCGCCCTATCATGTGTCTTTCTTCTGGCAAAACAGCCTCCTGCCCTTGGTATACATTCCTCTAAAACTTTAATAGTAATAAAATTTTTTAAAAAATTTAAATTGTAGTTAGTTAATATACAGTGCAATACTGGTTTTAGGAGAATTCAGTGATTCATCACTTACATACAACAACCAGTGCTCATCACAACTAGTGCCCCCCTTAATCCCCATCCCCCACCCACCTCCCTCTATCAACCCTCAGTTTGTTCTCTATTGTTATGAGTCTCTTATGGTTTGTTTCCCTCCTCCCCCACCATAGGTTCATCTGTTTTGTTTCTTAAATTCCACATATAAGTGAAATCATACAGTACTTGTCTTTCTCTGACTGACTTATTTCACTTAGCATAATACCCTCTAGCTCCACGTATGTCATTGCAAATGGCAAGATTTCATCCATATATACATACACACACATCTTTTTTTTCCATTCATCTGTGGACATTTGGGCCTTGCCATGTTTGGCTCTTGTTGCTAATGCTGCTATAAACATTGGGGCGCATGTACCCCTCTGAATCTGTATTTTTGTATCCTTTGGGTAAGTACCTATTAGTGCAATTGCTGGATCATAGGGTAGTTCTATTTTTAACTGTTTGAGGAACCTCCATACTGTTTTCTACAATAGCTGCACCAGTTTGCATTCCCACCAACAGTGTAAGAGGGTTCCCCTTTCTCCACATCCTCACCAACACCTGTTTTCTTGTGTTGTTCATTTTAGCCATTCAGACAGATGTGAGGTAGTATCTTATGTTTTTGGGTTTTTTTTAAGATTTATTTATCTGAGAGAGAGAGCATGCGAGCATGTGTGAGTGGGGGAGGGGCAGAGGGAGATGGAAAGCAGCAGACTCCACACTGAGCACAGAGCCCAATGGGGGCTCAGATCCCAGGACTCTGAGATCATGACCTAAGCTGAAATTAAGAGCTGGCCACTTATCCTACTGAGCCACCCAGGTATCCCTCACCGTGGTTTTGATTTGTACTTTCCTGATGGTGAGTGATGTTGAGCATCTTTTCATGTGTCTGTTAGCCATCTGGATGTCTTCTTTGGAAAAGTGTCTATTCGTGTCTTCTGCCCATTTCTTTTTTTTTTAAGATTTTATTTATTTGAAAGAGAGAGAGAGAGAGCACATGCAGGTGGAGGGGCAGAGGGGAAGCAGAATCCCTGCTGAGCAGGGAGCCTGACTTGGGGCTCGATCCCAGGACCCTGGGATTATGACCTGAGCTGAAGGCAGACGCTTAACCAAATGAGCCACCCAGGTGCTTGTCTTCTGCCCATTTCTTAATGGGATTATTTGTTCTTTGGGTGTTGAGTTTGATAAGTTCTTTAGAGATTTTGGATACTAACCCTTCATCAGATATGTCATTTGCAAATGTCTTCTCCCATTTCATAGACTGCCTTTTCGTTTTGTTGATTGTTTCCTTTACTGGGCAGAAGCTCTTTATCTTGATGATGTCCCAATAGTTCATTTTTGCTTTTTTTTTTTTTTAAAGATTTTTATTTATTTATTTGAGAGAGAGAGAGAATGAGAGAGAGCACACGAGAGGGGGGAGGGGCAGAGGGAGAAGCAGACCCCCCGCCGAGCAGGGAGCCCGATGAGGGACTCGATCCAGGGACTCCAGGATCATGACCTAAGCCGAAGGCAGTCGCTTAACCAACTGAGCCACCCAGGCGCCCCATTTTTGCTCTTTTTCCCCTTGCCTCCAGCAACGTCTGTACTAAGAAGTTGCTATGGCCGAGGTCAAAGAGGTTGCTGCCTGAGTAGTGATAAAGTTTGGGAGAACTGATACCAAATACATCTGATAGGATTTAGTGAGTGCCTGGATATGAGAGGTGAGGATAAATCCCATGATTCTGGTTTGGGTGCCTGAAAAAAGGAGACAGTGCTACCCAACACTGAAATACAGGGGGAGATGAAAATGGATGGGACGGAGATGATCTCACCATCAGAATGCCCCTAGGACACTCACGTGGAGAAGTTTTATAGGCAGCAAAAGTATGTATGCAGTACCTAAGAGAAATGTGGGCTGTAGTTGGATTTAAGAGCCATTAGCAAACAGGTGGTAATGGATAAAATTGCCCAGGAAGAATGAGTAAAACAAACAGAAACCTGGGTATCAAATCCTAATGATTAAGAGGAAAGCGAGAGGGGCACCTGGCTGGCTCATTCAGTGGACCATGCGACTCTTGATCCCAGGGTTGTGAGTTCGAGCCCCACTTTGGGTGTAGAGAGAACTTAAAAATAAAATCTTTAAAAAAAAAGAGGAAAGCGAGAGAGGAGATAATGAAGTACGTCAGGAAGAAGAACAACCGGATGTGGCTGAACCAAAAGAATGTAGATCATATAAGCTAAGAGAAAAATGCAATCAACTAAGTGAAGGACAAAAAGTGTCCCCTGGAGTTGGCAGTTGGGTCACTGCAATCTTAGTGACTGCAGTTTCAGATGAACCATACCAAAAGTAAAAGCTATCATGACCAAATAAAAATGCTTCGCCTTGAAACTATGAATCTAGAAAATACGATGACAAAACAAGTAATTCTCTGTCCTGTCCATTCAACTGACACTTGGCATTTACCCTATTTCATGGTGGCTCCTGCTGGGGTCCAACCACAGTTACTTTGTGACTGGGATATGATACAACATCAATAATGTGGACTAAAGTGAGTAACTGCCGGAAAAACTCATTGGCCCCCAGAACGATCCTGGTTTCTTCACTGCACTTCTGTAAGCCAGCGGGGCTTAGGGAAGGAAGGAACTGTGTCCACCCCGCCTTTATCTGCGCCTGCTCCGTGTCACAGCTGAATCTCTGTTTCTCACTTCTCTCACAGGCCTGCCTTCTACCCTCTGATACAAAGTCATCACAAAGCTAGGGATCTCTTCAGATGAGAAACAACTGGTCTGTGGCAATTCCCTGCTAAGACCATAAAACCAAAACAGAAGCTAAGAAACACATCGTGGTGTGGGCTGGAAAAAGGAGATCTCATAAATGATCTCACCCGTAACGTGAGCATGCTCTCTGCAACCCCTTTCACGTTAATTCCTCTGTGTCATGTTTCTAACTTCTCATCCAAACCAGCAGAGTAGCTTAAATCTATACTATTTTTGGATTTAACAATTTTTTATGGCTTGGGGAAATGACTACACCTGAAGAGTTCCGACTGTCACGAACAGTGAGTATGTAAGTACCCGCACAGCTAAGAGTGGTGTCTCTAGTGACTCAGGTGAACACAAATAGTCTTTTTACTGAAACTGGTTTCAGGTTTCAACTGCACTAGTAAGGAAAGTACAAAATTAGAGAAATAAATATTTTAAGAGAAGCGCACAGCAGTCTCCATTTAAATTTGTGACTCCCACTGAGATTTATGCTTTAGTGAGTCACACGATGAAAACACTGCGAGAGGCTTGCTTGCGTGACAAGCTATCCGCTGACATGTTACTCCAGCAGGCCGTGAGGCACGGAGCGAAGAAGACGACGAAGAAATCACCTGCTGCTCTCTTAAAAAATGGCATAAACGATGTTTGTCTTCTGTCATTCTTTGCTGATGATACGCAGGCAAACCATTCACCCACTATCACTTTTTCTGTGCTAATAAAACCCAATCAGGCTTGAAGCAGCAAAAATGAGTATCTCTGTACAATCAAACACGGTTGCAACAAAAATAAGATTTTGTGTAAAAGGATAGCCTTTTTTTAAAGAGTTTTTTGTTTTTATAAAGCTAATATATATTTATTACAGAACACTTGGGAAATGCACAAAAGGCAGCAAATAAAAATCATCCATAATCCTACCTCCTCACCCCCGGGTATAGCCACTGTTAAATAATGGCACGTTTTTAAAAGGAAAAAATACGACTCAGAATTAATGAAAAATAAAAAGCCAATTTAGCTTAAAGTTTAAAGTGAAATAAAGCTCACAAGGCTGTAGGCTTGAAAAATCTTTTTTTTTTTTTAAAGATTTTATTTATTTATTTATTTATTTGAGACAGAATGAGAGAGAGAGAGAGCACATGAGAGAGGGGAGGGTCAGAGGGAGAAGCAGACTCCCCGCTGAGCAGGGAGCCCGATGCGGGACTTGATCCCGGGACTCCAGGATCATGACCTGAGCCGAAGGCAGTCGCTTAACCGACTGAGCCACCCAGGCGCCCTAGGCTTGAAAAATCTTAACTGAAACGGCCACTCACTGTCCCATCATTAGCACCTCCTGCTAGATACAATGTCCTTGCCTCAACCCAGTTATTTTGAAAAACTTCAATCCTATAGAAAAGCTGAAATTAAGCCCAAATCACCTAGACTCACCAACTGTTAACATTTAGCCACATCTGCTTTATCTCTGTCTGTATACACGTACTTTTCTGTTCTTGTTGGTTAAGCACTTGAAAGCAAAGCAGGTATCATGACGTGTCACCTTTTGAGTACTTAAACATGTATTTCCTAAGAACAAGGACGTTCTAAGGGAAAGTAATAATTTTTGTGGATTAATCAAAATTTGTAATTTTTTTTAAAAGACTTTATTCATTTTGAGAGAGAGAGAGGGAGAGAGCATGAGTGGGGAGAGGAGGGGGAGGGAGAGAGAGAGAGAGAAAGAGTGAGCTGGAGGGGCAGAGGGAGAAGCAGGCTGGCAGACTCCCCGCTGAACAGGGAAATGGACGTGGGGCTCGATCCTAGGACCCTGGGATCATGACCCAAGCCGAAGGCAGACACTTCACCGACGGAGCCACCCAGGCATGCCCAAAATTTGTAATTCTAGAGGCGCCTGGGTGGCTCCGTCAGTGAAGCGTCTGCCTTCGGCTCGGGTCATGATCCCAGGATCCTGGGATGGAGTCCTGCATCGGGCTCCCTGCTCAGCAGGGAGTCTGCTTCTCCCTTCCCCCTGCTGCTGCTCCCCTTGTTTGTGCTCTAAAATAAATAAAATCTTTAAAAAAAATTTGTAATTCTATCTAGAAGACTGACCAAGATAATGGGGCAGACTCTATAACACTGTGATTAGCCTTAAGCTTTAAAGCTAATTTTCTTCCTCTTTGCCCCTCATTGTGACTCCTTCCTCTTAGTTTCTCAACCTCGCCACCATCGACAATTTGAGCCAGACAAGTCTTTGTTGTGGGGGCTTTCGTGTGCTGTAGGACGTTCAGCAGCATCGCTGGCCTCTAGATGCCAGTACTGCTCCACCCCGAGCTGTGACACCTGAACGAGCCTTTGGACATTGCTAAATGCCCCTCCTGGGCCAACAGCCCCAGCTGCAGAAACTCTGCTCCTGAAGAACGGATCCCGAAAATCCAGATGAGTAGCAGCAAAAATAAGGACAGTGTGCATTTATTTCCCGAATACTTACCACGTGGCAGCATGTTCTAGGCATTCTGCATGTATGAAAATCATTTAGTCCCTAAAATGAGCCTCTCAACTGGGTGGTGTAGCCCCATCTCACAGATGAGGGGATGGACACGGTGAGACTGAACGGCTTGTGCGAGGCCACACAGACCCCGAGCGGCAGCGCAGGGCTTCGGACTCACCCGTGCCGCACCCGCAGCTCCTGCTCAGGGCACTTGGCTCCGAACGTGCCCTCACGTACTTACTCCCCGGTGCCTCATTTTTCTCTTTCCTACCGATGCCAATCCTAAGTCTTTTCTGTGCAAATGCACTCTACATCCGGCTTCACACCGCTCTGATACCACCTAACACAATGCCAGTGTTCCTGGGCTCCTCAGAATAACATGACTCTCCCTTCGGGAGGAGGTCTAGGAACCGCAGGTCCTGCCCATGCTCCTTCTGAGCAGAAAGTCTCATTGATGACTTGCTTCAAGCCTCAAGGAGCTTACCTACTAGTTAACGTAGGAAAAGCGTTCACACCAGGCCTGGCACACGGTAAGTACGGTCTCAGTGCTGGCCCCTCTTGTCCCTCTAGGACGGAAGCTGCTTTCAGGGCAGGGATCTTCGTACTGTGTCCTCACAGAGCCCCGGTGCTTGGCACACACTAATTTCTCAAATACTTTCTTTTTAAAGATTTTATTTATTTATTTATCTGACAGAGAGAGCGAGCGAGAGCAGGAACACAAGCAGGGGAAGAGGGGAAGGGAGAAGCAGACTCCCTGCCGAGCAGGGAGCCCAATGTGGGTTTCGATTCCAGGACCCTGGGACCATGACCTGAGCCGAAGACAGACGCCTAATGACTGAGCCACCCGGGCGCCCCTCCCAAATATTTTCTGAGTAAATGAATACACAAACTAAAGAATGGCTTCCTTCAAAAGCTGAGATCCAACACTTAGCGAATATAACTTAGCTAAGCCACTGCTTTTAATTAAAAGTGAAAGATACTTTTGATGGGACATACTTCTGCCCCTCCCCCTGCTCATGTGCTCACTCGTGCTCTCTCTCTCTCTCAACTACATAAATAAAATCTTTAAAAAAATAAATGTTTTTTAAGCAGAAGTTTGTGTTCAGGTGAAATAAAGGAGAGCCCTTTCACATCTACAGAATTGACATATATAGTTTCAAGTACTTGTACTGAATGCCAAAGATCCACAGCATATTTTGAGATGTGTTGTATAAGGCAAACAGAACCCACAAGACCAGTGTTGGGAAAATGTTTCTTGGTTCATCAGCAGAGCTCGTCAATGGTCTAGCTCCCATGATGATTTAGCTCAGCTTTGACGTTGCAGGACGAACTCCACAGCTAAGCTACAGTGACTCCCCAAGATGCTTGAGAAGCTGAACCCTATGTGGTTCCAAAGCCCTGAACTGAGGAATGTACTCAGACTAGACTGAACTAGCCTGGAGAGGCTGAGGTGGAGGGATGAGTAATCCGCTCTTGCCCACCACACGATCCTCTGCAACCATCCTGCGGCTTAACGGCAGGCTGATGCGGGCACTTGGCAGGTAGGTGAGGGGATCTCTAGGACACGTCTACTCAAGACTGGACCTAGAAGGTGACAGCTGTGTTTTCAGACATGTTCCGCAACCTCGAGAGGTTTTATTCATCTTAGAAATGTGGTCAATCTCTTTGCAATTATCCTGCCTGCACCCTACCACCCCCACCCTCTTTAGATAAGTAAACGACCTGATTCATTCAAATGGTATCTGGGTCTCGTGTTTCCATCGATCCATTCCTATTATTATCCTTCGTCACTAAAACAGTCATGCAGTTCTCAATCCACTGAATAAACCAGGCAGTGCCTTTCAGCAAGTGTGGTTTGGGACCCCCTGAGGGTTACCGGGCTGTGAAAAGGGATGGTGCAGAGTGCTACCTTTCCGTAACCTGTGCACCAAGTGGCGGCCCCATCCAGCGCTCTGAAGAGCTGTCCTGGTACAACAAAGCATCAGCCGCTGGCCTTTGAGAGCACAGTGCCAGGCCACTACAGCCTTCCCTTACACCTCGTACCTCAGGCAGGATGAACTGCTCCACAGGCTTGTACCACAGCTTGTGCACCTGCACACCACAGCTTGGAGGGCTGAAACGAGCCACGAAGAGGGCCTCCTACAAATGGGAGGTGGGGGGGGGGGCAAGAAATAGGGGGGAAAAAGAAAACAAGAAAGACTCCACGTTAGACACTGCGTATTCGGCAAGTTTTCAAACATCTTCTATCCTGGGCAGCTTAATCCTCGATGGCCCCAACCGGAGTTAATATGGGCCGAAAATGATGTTGAGACATCATTTGCGTTTTCCAGTGCGATCACGTTTATTAAGTAGATATTTAAGATAACAAAAGCTGTCTTAAAGTTCCAAAACATGAAATAAAATCCCCACAACCTTATAAAAAACCAAAGCCTACCTCGAAATGAGGAGCACTAGGGGAGGTGTGAGGTGTTAAATCAAGCTGAATCATTAGGCTTAACCCCAAGGGTTAAGAAGAAACTGAAAGATGACATATTTCTACACAGAACAAAGGTACTCCAGGAGCCCCCCTTCAGAAAGAACCTTTAGAAGAAAAAATGCACAGAAACAAAGAAGGGAGCATATAAGAGGGCTGATTCCCACTATGTCTGTAGGCACACCGCGTTAACTGCACTCGGCTTTACTGCGCCTTGGGGAGTACTGTGTTTTCTACAGTTTGTGGCAACCCCTCAATGAACAAGTCCAGAGGCGACATTCTTCCGACAGCATTTGCTCACGTTGAGTCTCTGTGTCACATTTTGGTAATTCTTGTACTATTTCACACTTTTTCATTATTATTATATTTGCTTTGGTGATCTGTGATACTACTTTAATTGTGGGGGGGCCATGAACTGCTCCCAAATAAGATGGCAAACTTAATTGATAAACCCACTGACCAGCGCTTCCTCATCCCTCTCCCTCTCCTCAGCCTCCCCTATTCCCTGAGACACAACAATATTGAAATTCGGCCACTTAATACCCCTACAGTAAGTGTTCAAGTGAAAGGAAGAGTTGCAGGTTTCTCACTCTAAATCAAAGGCTAGTGTGGTCCACAAGAGCCAAACTACGGCAAGAGCCTAGATGTCCACCAACAGATGAATGGATAAAGAAGATGTGATATATACATACAATGGAATATTATGCAACCATCAAAAATGACATCTTGTCCTTTGCAATGAGGTGGATGGAACTAGAGGGTATTATGCTAAGCGAAATAAGTCAAAGAAAGAAAGACAATTATCATATGATCTCACTGATATGCGGAATTTAAGGAACAGAGGATCATAGGGGAAGGGAGGAAAAAATGAAACAAGATGAAATCAGAGAGGGAGACAAACCATAAGAGACTCTTAATCTCAGGAAACAAACTGAGGGTTGCTGGAGTGGAGGGGGGTGGGAGGGATGGGGTGGCTGGGTGATGGACACTGGGGAGGGGATGTGTTGTAATGAGCACTGGGTATTATGCAAGACTGATGAATCACAGACCTGTACCCCTGAAACAAATAATACATTATAGGTTAATTAATTGAATTTAGATTTTAAAAAAACTTAAAGGATATAAACTTAAGAGTTAAATAAATTATAATACAAGCAAAGTTAAATACCAAAAAAAAAGCTAGTGTTTTAAAGCTTAGTGAGGAAGGCAAGCTGAAAGCAGAGATAGGCTGAAAGCTGGGCCTCTTATGCCTCTTTGCGAACGCAAAGGAAAAGTTCTTGAGGGAAACTCTAAGTGCCTCTCCAGTGAACACGCAAAGGACAAGAAAGAGAAATGGACTTCTTGCTATACGGAGAAAGTCTCTGGATAGAAGGTCAAACCAGCCACAACATCTCCCTTAAGTCAAAGCCTAATCCAGAGCAATGCTCCAACTACAATTCCATGAAGGCTGAGAGAGGGAAGGAAGCTGCAGAAGAAAAGTTGGAAGCCGGCAGAGGTGGATGCAGGAGGTGTAGGGAAAGAAGCGGTCTCCTTAACATCAAAGTGCCAGGTGAGGCCGCAGGTGCTGATGGAGAAGTTGTAGCAAGTTCTCCAGGAGATGGAGCTGAGATAATTCAGGAAGGCGGCCACACTTGAGTAAGGTTATCCGTGTAGACAAAGCAGCCTTCTATCAGAAGAAAATGCCATCCAGGACTTTCCTAGCTAGAGAGAAGTCAATGCCTGGCTTCGAAGCCTCAAAGGACAGGCTGACTCTCTTGTTAGGGGTAAATGCAGCTGGTGACTTTAGGTTGAATGCTCATTTTCCATTCTACAAATCCTAGGGACCCTAAGAATGACAATAAATCTCTGCCTGTGCTCTATAAATGGAACTACAAAGTCTGGATGACAGCACATCTGCTCACGCATGGTTTACTGAATATTTTAAGCCTACTGTTGAGACCACTGCTCAGAAAAAAAAGATTCCTTCCAAAATATGACTGTTCGTTGAACAATGCACCTGGTCACCCACGAGCTAGGTGACTGCTAACACAGCATTTCAGGAAACCTGAATATTCAGGAAGGAATGAAGAGCACCAGAAATGGTAAATATGTGGGCAGACATAAAAGATGATTCTTCCTCTAAAGTACTTTAATACGTATTTAGCTGTTTAAAGCACAAGCTGTAACACTGTACCATTCTTATATTTTACATGAAAGGGTACAACATTAATTTTAAGAAAAATGACAAGTTTAGGATGTATACTGTAATCTTTCTGTCAACCATACATAAAAAAGAGGAATGCAAAGAGCTGTAGCTGAAAGGACAACAGAGAAATTAAAACGGAATTCTAAAAAATACTCAAACCCAAAAAAGGCAGGAAAAGAGGAAGAGAGAAACAGGAAAAAGTAGAACAAACAGAAAACAAAGAGCAAAATGAAAAACAACTGGATAACTGCATTAAATGTAAATGGCTAAACACTCCATGTAAAAGGTAGAGATTCTCAGACTGGATCAAAAGGAAGACCCAACTATATGCTGTCCTCAGGAAACACAATTTCCATCTATATATATATATACATATATATATATATAAAAGAGGGGCGCCTGGGTGGCTCAGTCCGTTAAGTATCTGCCTTTGGCTCAGGTCATGGTCGCAGGGTCCTGGGATTGAGCCCTACATCAGGCTCCCTGCTCAGCAGGGGGTCTGTTTGTCCCTCTGCCTCTGCCCTTCCCCTTGCTTGTGCTCTCTCTCTCTCTCTCTGGCAAATAAATAAATAAAATCTTTAAAAAAAAAAAAAAGAATAATACATCATGACCAAGGAATAGGAGATTGGTTTAACATTCCAAAATCAATAAATGTAATTCATCCCATTAACAGAGTAAAGGAGAAGTACCCTGGAAACAGTCTATATGCCCAGCAATAGGAGAACGAATAAACATATTGCTGGAATACAGCTTAGCAATTAAAAAGAGGAAAAGGAATGCGGCACCTGGCTGTCTCAGTCGGCAGAGTATGCCCTCTTGATCTCAGGGTTGTGAGTTCAAGCCCCACACTGGGCATATAGTTTACTTAAAAAAAAAAAAAGGGTAAAAGAAAAGGGAAAAAATCATGAATACATGTAAGAACATGGATGAGTTACAAAAACATGTTGAGTGAAAGAAGCCTTACACAAGAGAGTACTTTATGATTCTATTTACATATTAAATATCACAACAGGCAAAACCAGTCTATGGTAACAGAGGGGAAAAAAAAAGGCCATCTCTGAGAAGTGGGACAGGGTGATAGGAGTTTGGGTTACACAGCTTTATGCAGTTTAAACTTACTGAGGGGGAGCTGGCTGGCTCAGTCAGAAGAACATGTGACTCTTGATCCTGGAGTCATGAGTTCGAGCCCCACGTTGGGTGTAGAGATTAAATAAATAAAAACTTAATAAATAAATAAATAAATAACTGACCTAATGTACATTTCACTGTGCATAAAATTTAAAAAACCACAAATAAATATTAAAGTCTAGTTAATGGAAAAAACAAAAAACAAAAAACAGGCTAGTTAATGATATGCATGCTGAAGTGTTTAGGGACAAAGTGTCCTGATGCCTAAAACTGACTCTGAAATATAGTCAGGAAAAATAAAAAGATAGATTGTTGAACAACTTTATATATGATAAAGCAAGTTTTTTTTTAAAAGAGTTTATTTATTTGAGAGCGAGAGAGACAGCGAGCACGAGCAGGGTGAGGGGCAGAGAGAAAAGCAGACTCCCAGCTGAGCAGGGAGCCCGATGTGGGGCAGGATCCTGGGACTCCAGGATCATGACCTGGGCCAAAGGCAGACACTTAACTGACTGAGCAACCCAGGCGCCCTGAAATACAGCAAAATGTTAACTACTGTGGAAATTAGGTGGCTACATGGGTGTTCACTGTATAATTCCTCCAAGATTTCTACAAACAGATCTTTTCAAATACAATTCCTTGCTAATATACTCCTTCAGATGTACTCTGTGAATAAATCAGATTTCCCCACATACCAGGAAGAGAGTAACCCCAGTTGTTTTAAACTTTCATTCCCTCTACATCCTTATTACAAAAGACATGTGAAGCAGCTGTTAGCCTTGTATTATAGAGACAGACTTTCAGGGTTGGAATGAAGAGACACTAATACTTGCTTATACCTTAAAGTCCCAAAGTTTCTACATTCATTATCAACTTCTGTAATTCCTTAGGCTTTAGGGAATTTTAGGTTGGGAATTTCTAATCTGGCCCAATCCCTTCTTTTCTAGATATAACACATTTATTTTTCATTGGTATTCTCTTCCCAAACCAGTATATTAATATATTATGCTATAATGTATCCAATCAGTAAGGGAAGAAAAGTGGAAGTCTTCCAACCAGATGTAATTATATAGTCTCCCAATCTACTATATGCCATGAGGAAAAAGCTGGTATTTTTTAAAAAGAAAAATGGGGAAAACCTTGTATAAAACAGTGCATACCTCTTGTTCTGCCTGATAAAGCTTGACTGTGATGTTCCTCTGGAAACCCACATCGTTGGCATCATAAAACACCCCAAGACTGGTAATAACGATTGGGTAGAGAACTCGGAAGCTCACGCTGACAACTCGGTCCTCAGAAATTCCTGATGAGGTGTCTTCAGGAAGACTGAATGCCTCAATTTCCTGGTTCAAAACTAAGGAAATAATGAGAAAAGGAGTTTTACATAACCAAACAAATATCATCTTATAATTATTTCACAAATGGCAGTAATTAAAAAAATTCTCCAGAAATATGGCTGCTTCTAGGGAAAAACATAAATTTATCTTGAAACTTAAGAATGAAGTTTTTAGCTGTATCTAGGTAAAATATTTAATTATCAGAACTACTTTAATAAATTTTTGTATGTACATGTGTGCATATATATGTCTAAACACCATAGAGGAATATTATCAAAGGCATCTATTAGGAAAGGTTCAATAAATAGGGATATTAAAAACAGTACCTAATGCAGTCATAAATAATGAGAACGTTTAGTCTTGCTCTGCAAATTCCAAAAATTCTACTTCTTGTCGGGCAATTTAAAATACTTGTGATGTCACATGACAAAAGTCCTTGAAATCACTTCCAATAACACTGAAAAATTCTATGTAATACTGATAAAAGAGAAGCACATCAAACACAGTAGTATGTCTGATCACATACTGTGTGCCATGCCCCATCGCATTTACAGCTTCACAACTACACTGTGTGGTCGTGGCATTATCTGACATCACGGGTTATGATACTGAGGCCTGGAGATGTTAAGTAACTCGCCTGAGGTCACAGGAAGTGGCAGAGCCAGGAATCAACCCCAGGTTTATGGACTTCAAACTCAGTGCTCTTTCCACTCCCCTACAGCTGCCTAAATCAAAGCCAGAAACAGTCCTTTGCAAATAATGTTTTCAATTACTATAAATGAAATCAGGACCGATTACATGAAACAGTTCACATGGCTGAGAATATCAGTGCCACTTTGTGAAATAATATAAAAACCTATTCTAAAAGATTTTATTGAAGTTCTTTGTATCTTTCAGAGCTGTGGTTTTCCAATTTTCCTGCTCACACAACCACATCAGTTAAACGCATTTGTACACACACTCATATATCTATTAACAAAACAGACACACATATTATTGTTACCAACATATTCAGTCTTTATAAAGATAACACTGTCTTATTTTCAGATAAACAGAAATTCAGTTTTCCTCCCACACCCAGAGGATCATTTGGATCCCTACCTTCGAATTCCTAGAATGCTATTTTACACTTAGCAAAAGTTTTTTTTTTAATATACTCAGTAAATGTAAAAGATTCAAAGTATATGCATATGGGTTAAAGGCCAAAGTTAAGCACGGTATAATCTAACTACCTATCTATTAAGAACAGATGTACCTTGAATTTCAAGCTACCTAGACACAGGAAATCCTGCTGCTTTGGTAATGCTATTAATCAAAACTACATATCCAGAGTATCATGATGATTAATTAATGCTCATGATGACCCTAAGGTATTGAAATAAACCTAAAATGACATTGGAGTCATCAAAAAGATAAAATTAGGTTCAATATAAATTTAGTTACACCTATTTAAAAAAATTTGTAACCTAGGTATTACATACATGAAATTTTTCTATTAATTAATAGTTCTACTCCTTTACTATTAATGAATAATAACACTTAAAATAATAAAAGTCTGGTTAATTTAAGGTGAGATTTTAAAAAAATTTGATTTGGTTTGGATTTCAAATGTAATTTGTTCTAGGCTACTCTTACATCATCAGTAATACAACATTTTATTAGGTTCATGGTCCCTTTGGGACTGCAGTGCAAGCTAACGGACCTTCTCCACAGAGAAACGAGGAGAAACGCAATTACACATGAAATTTTACTTACAATGTTAACTAAAAGATCCTAAGTAAGAAACCTCTGCTTTACACAATAGAGACCTGAAAATAAGGTACAATTTATTTAGAAAGCTGATTGAAGCTGAACTTCATAAAAGGCAGGTTCTTTGATATTAAGTACCTACCACGTCCCAGGAACTATTCTGAATTTTTTATATGTATCAATGTATTTCATCCTGTCAATCCCTATGAGGTAAGTACTTTTATCCCCAGTTTATAGATGGTGAAACTGAGGCACAGAGGGGGTGAATAACTGATCGACGGTCACACAGCTAGAAAAGGCAGAGCCTAGATTTAAAGCCATGGGGTAACTCGGTGATGGGCATTAATGAGAGCATGTGATGTGATGAGCACTGGGTGTTATATGCAACTGATGAATCACTGAACATTTTATCAAAAACTAATGATGTACTATACGTTGGCTAATTGAATTTAAATTAAAAAAAATAAATAAAGCCATGGAGCCTGACTCCAAAGCCCACACTCTCAACGACATCACTATTGCTGCTTGTAAGAGTAAAGTGTACATAATTATAAAGGTCTGCCAGGTCTTAAAATACCAGAAGTTAAAATCAGCACACTTAAGACTTTGAAAACTTTAGTCTTCCTTAAAACGATAGCTGAACATAAAAGGAAATGCTGGTAAAGAAAGACATCTGCTTGTACAGTTAGCAATGTCCTAAAACGGGTTCCCTGGTAACAGAGGGAACCTGATTAGGACCATCTTTCTTCATCATCAGAACTCCCACAGATCTTTAACTGTAAAGGAATACAAACTATTACTCATATTTAAAATTTTTTCCCATTGTTTCTTTTGCAGGAGCTTATAGGCAATAATTCTAAAAGAAAGTTGACTCACAGTATTCGTATCAAGGTTACTGTAAATTGACAAGATGGTGAAATCAGCAGTTATCTCAAAGTTCAAAACTCCATTATTCAGATTTATCTATGCGCAAGGGATCTCCAAATGCATGTGAATCATTCTGAGGAACAAACTCTCCCGGATCCTGAAATTATATATATCTAAAAAGACTCCTCACAGCTAGAGTGATCACTCAATCTGTCAAAAAGGATGAAAGATACATTTTGATGAAAGCTCAATCGTCGTCTGCTAAAAACAGACCACCAGACTAGTCAGCTTAGCAAACTTTTCCTCAGCATCAAACCTGTACGCGGAGTCACGGGGCTGAGGAAAAAGACGACTCACCCGGATTCGTGATGTTGAGCAGTCTGCAGGAGTAAGGATCCTCCCTGTCTTCCACTGGCACGGCACAACCATGAGCACCTATTATGAACTTCACAAGCACACTGAAAGATGTGTTGGCATTAACATCAGATACTGATCTTCATTTTGTGCATACACGTTTCCTCACGCCCATTTCAAAGCTTTTACTTTGAGGGGCGCCTGGGTGGCTCAGTTGGTTAAGCGACTGCCTTCGGCTCAGGTCATGATCCTGGAGTCCCGGGATCGAGTCCCGCATCGGGCTCCCTGCTCGGCAGGGAGCCTGCTTCTGCCTCTGACCCTCCCCCCCCCTCATGTGCTCTCTCTCTCTCTCATTCTCTCTGTCTCAAATAAATAAATAAAATCTTTAAAAAAAAAAAAAAAAGCTTTTACTTTGAGACATAGGTATTTATTAGGATTAATTCTAACTTTATTTTTCTAGCCTAGCAAAAGAGGAACAGACAAACTGAAAGTTGCCAACCACCAAGCGACGGATGTATAAGCCCTCTGCTGTAGTATTGTGTTAAAGCAAGTATGAGTATGTTTGGCCTGGCTACCAGCAAATGCTCATATCAATTAAAAACAAACTACAGTAAAGTCAGTTTCTCATGCCCCGACCTAAAACATATCTGTATCTGCAATCTGCTTTATTTGCTTTCCTCTATTGTAGAAGGTATTCCTTTTGCTCCAGATTAGTCTTCGTATTCAAGAGGAGGTCCCCTCCTCTCCTACACCTCACCTGTAACCTGTGGCTCCTTCCCTACATGTTACAAATAAGATGAATTCCTGATACTAATTTCTATTTACCTAGCATCCCTTCCTTGTCTCCACCCTATCCTTTAGTGAAGTCCTACAAAGGAATGAACTAAAATTGTAGGCTCTAGTTTCTCATCTCCCACTCATTTTATGAAACAGAAATTTTAGCTTCAACACCCACCACTTATACTGAGATGTTTACCACCAATGTAACCACTGATTTGTTGCTAAATCCACAGCCCTTCAATCTGTGGTTCCATAGTGCTGGTCTCCTTACAGTGCTCTCTTCCCTCCACTATGTGGCTTGCTCAGTCACCTGCACTGGCTCTTCTTCGCCAAGTCTGTCCATTAGGGCAGATTTTAAAGCAGGGCTTTGCCCTTGGGTCTCTTCTCACTCTTTCTGCCTGCTCTCCCTGGACAATATTTATTCTCAAGGCTTCTCCTACTGGCTTATGAGAGCCAACTGCTAAATTTTCAGGAATTCTGTGGACTGGTTATTAAGAACAGCCTTTATTAAATTATGTAAACTTACAATGAAACACATTCCTTTAAAACAAAGAAAATACTCAAATTAATCATTTCTTAATTATTTCACTATTATCTATGCTCTTGGGGTTATATTTACCTATTATATCTGTGTGGTGGAAATAAAATGATGTGCTACTGCATATCTTTCCCAAGTCTGTGTTCAGAGATGCTGTATTAGTTGGCTGAAGTTGGTCATGGTGGGAATATTTACACTACGGAAACTAGCAAACACTATAAATAAGGGTTTTATTGACTTTAAGAGATGGAGGGGGGAAAAAAGTAAATCGTTGGAGGAAAAGTCAATGAAGATTAAACTTAAAAAAGGATGTGTCTGCATAGATCAATGGAACAGAATAGACAGCCCAAAGATAAACCCACAATTATATGGTCAATTAATCTATGACAATGGAGGCAAGGATATCTAATGGGAAAAAGACAGTCTCTTCAACAAAGGGTGTTGGGAAAACTGGACAGCTACCTGCAAAAGAATGAAATGGGACCACTCTCTTACACCATAAACGAAAAGAAACTCAAAATGGATTAAAGACCTAACTCTGAGACCTAAATCCATAAAACTCCTAGAAGAGAATATAGGCAATAATTTCTCTGACATCAGCTTTAGAAACATTTTTCTAGGTGTGTCTCCTCAGACAAGAGAAACAATAGCAAAATTAAACTACTGGGACTACATCAAAATAAAAACCTTCTCCACAGCGAAGGAAACAATAAAACTAAAAACAACCTATGGAATGGGAGAAGATATTTGCAAATGACATATCTGATAAGGAGATAATATCCAAAATATATAAAGAACTTATACAACTCAACATCAAAAAAACAAATAATCCAATTAGAAAATGGGCAGAAGACATGAATAGACTTTTTCTAAAGAAGACATACAGATGACCAACAGACAGATGAAACATGTTCAACATCACTCATCATCACGGAAATGCAAATCAAAACCACAATGAGATACCACCTTACACTTGTTAGAATGGCTAATACCAAAAAGACAAGAAATAACAAGCGTTGGTTAGTATGTGGAGAAAAGGAAACCCTCATGCACTGCTGGTGGAAATGCAAACTGCTGTAGCCACTGTGGAAAACAGTATGGAGGTTCCTCAAAAAATTAAAAAAAGAATTACCATATGATCCAGTAATTCCACTATTGGATATGTACCCAAAGAAAATGAAAACACTAATTCAAAAAGATATATGTACCCTGTATTTATTGCAACATTATTTATAGTAGGCAAGATATGGAAGCAACCGAAGTGTTCATCAACAGATGAATGGATAAAGATGTGGTGTATATATATATATATATACACACACAATGGAATATTACTCAACCATAAAAAATGAACTCTTGCCATTTGCAACAACACGCATGGATCTAGATAGAGAGTATAATGCTAAGTGAAATAATTCAGAGAAAGACATACCACATGATTTCACTTATATGTGGAATTTAAGAAACAAAATAAATGAACAATGAAAAAAATGAAATAAACCAAAAAACAGACTCTATAATTTTTAAATTTTATATATTTATTTATTTGTCAGAGAGACAGAGAGAGAGAGAGAGAGACAGAGCACACATAAACAGGGAGAGCAGCAGGTAGAGGGAGAAGCAGGCTCCCTGCTAGGCAAGGAGCCCGAAGCAGGACTCGACCCCAGTACCCTGGGATCATGATCTGAGCTGAAGGCAGACGCTTAACTGACTGAGCCACCCAGGCGTCCCCAAAAAACAGACTCTTAAGTACAGAGAACAAACTGGTGGTGGCTAGAAGGGAGGTGGGTGGGGGGATGGGTGAAACAGGTGAAGGGGATTGCGAGTACATTTATCTTGACAAGCACTGAGTAATGTAGAGAATTGCTGAATTACTATATTGTACACCTGAAACTAATGTAACACTATATGTTAATAATACTTGAATTAAAAATAAATAAAAATTAAAAGAAAAAAGTGATGTGTCTGTAGCCATTCCACTGTGAATAGTACAAAAAACTGAGGAACTATTCTTCCACTGTTCAAAACCTGTTACCTGATTCCAAAGAAGTCCCTGACTTTATTGACTAAGAGTAAAGTTCTGGCACATATCTCAGTTGTCTCTTTAGTTTTACTCTTTAACTTAAAGAAAACATTTATGTCCAAACTGCACTCCTTTGTCAACTGCAACATGTAATTGGTTACAGATACAAAAGTCTAGAACAATGGGAGCATTCCATGAGAATCAGCTCGCTACATGGAATTTATAATAAAGAGTATCATGTATGTTATCATTTGTCAATTATGTGCTATACATCCTTTATATCAGTAAAACTTACAGTGAACACATACATACACACTACACATAATTATTATGTTTCAGGGAACCAGCTAGTAACTGCCTGCAGGTACCACAAACTCAACATATCCACAGCAGAACTCCTTTCCCATGAAACCTGCTCTTCTCATCTAGTGTTTTTTGCTCCTTGATTGATGAATTCATTATTCACCAACTTAGAAAGCTAGCAATCATCCTAGACTGCTCTTTCTCCTCTCCCTCCTCCCGTTTATTTACCTCATTTTCTTCTAAGGTCACGCTTTAGTTCAGCCCCTCAGCCACCTAACTGGGTCTCAGTAGTCCATGCCACTGTCCCCATGGCTGTTCTGCAGGGGCTGGCCACAGTCTGCCTCTGGGTTTGACGCCCTCCCTCTCTCTACCTCATAATCCCTGTCTCTCGGCCCCTCTTTCCTTCCCTAGCGCTTCATCTCACTCACCCACACCCTCCCCTGAACCCCCCTAGGGGTTCCAGTTACTTGGAACTGTTTGGAGTTTCCCAAACACTCCAGGCTGTTTTATATCTATTTATATGATAGCACATATAACATTTTATTACACTATTACATCTATTTCCTCCTATTAAACTTCAAGCTCCCATAAAGACTCAGACTGTATGGCAACTATTTTTGGGGGGGGGGGATTTTTTTTTTTTTTTAAGATTTTATTTGTCAGAGAGAGAGCACAAGCAGGGAGAGCAGCAGGCAGAGCAGGCAGGCAGAGGGAGAAGCAGGCTCCCCGCTGAGCAAGGAGTATATGGCAACTATCTTTGTATTCTACCACACGCAGTACACTACCTGCTTGCAGAAGATACGTAAGAGATACTTATGAAATTGGCAACTTATTAATTTTATTACAAAGGCTTTTAATTAAATAAGGTCCTGGAAATACATGTGGAATCTGGCTCCCTCAGTGAAATGCAAGATTTGAAAGTAAGCCAAAGCCACAGAAATGCAAACATTTTCTTTTACTAATGGCCAATTAAGGCAGAATACCATTCAAAAACAACTAGCATTTAGAATAAAAGTATAAACAGAAATGAGTAAGTTTACTTATTAAATTATTGCAGATATTTACCAAATTAGTTTTTTTTTTTTTTAAGATTTTATTTATTTATTTGACAGAGACAGAGACAGCAAGAGCAGGAACACAAGCAGGGGGAGTGGGAGAGGGAGAAGCAGGCTTCCCGTCGAGCAGGGAGCCCCATGTGGGGCTCGATCCCAGGACCCTGGGATCATGACCTGAGCTGAAGGCAGATGCTTAATGACTGAGCCACCCAGGCGCCCACCAAATTAGTTTTTTTAAAGCCATCTTAAATACTCTTCCTAGATCCACAAAATTACTCTGCCCCAAGAAGTTGTTTTTGGCTAATACCTATTTTTACACAGGTATCCCATCATTTTTATAAAACAAATCACCAAGCTTCCTAAATTTAAAGCAGTAATGCTATGATGGCAAATAAATTATTGGTGACTATCTGAATGTTAATTTTCCTCATGACATTTAGTCTGAGTCATTCCCTCAATAGTTGTTGAGTGCCTTACCCTGTGCCAAGTTAGGTTCTAAGTACTGGGAACACATTAGTGAAAAAGTTAAATTCCCGGGGTGCCTGGGTGGTTCAGTCGGTTGAGCATCCAACTCTTGGTTTTGGCTCAGGTCATGATCTCAGGTCGTGGGATCAAGCCCAGTGTTGGGCTCCACGCCCAGTGTGTGGAGCCTGCTTAAGATTCTCTCTCCCTCTCCCTCAGCCCCTCCCCCTGCTTACTCACGTTCTCTCTCTCAAAATAAAATCTTAAAAAAAAAAAGTTAAAGTCCCTATGCTCACGAAACTATATTCTAGTGGGGAAAGACAACTTATAAATATAAAGCTAAATATAATAAACATGCCAGTTGGAAATAAGTATTATAAAGGAAAATAAAGTCAATAAGGGAGGACAGAGAGGGAAAAGGGGTTAGGTGTTATTTAATATAAGGCTGCCTCCTGCTAAGGTGACATCTAAACAGAGACCTGAAAAACGTGAGACTGTGAACCATGAGGATATCCAGTGGAAGAGTGATAAAGACAGGGGAGACAGTACGTTCAAAGGCCCCGAGGCAGAAGCACTAAGTACGTTCAAAGGCCCCGAGGCAGAAGCACATTTAGTGCATGGAAGCACTAGTCCGTACACGAGCAGTATGATTGCCAGTGTAGGGCAAGTAGATGTAGATAAGGTCAAAGACCAGAGGAAAGACTTGGCATTTTACTCTGAGCTAAAGAGAAGTCAACGGAGGGGTACGGGCAGAAAATGGACGTCATTTGACGAATTTTAAAAGCAGCACTCGGGCTGCTGCATGGAAAATAAAATATAGGGGAATAAAGGCAGAAGCAGGAAATCCAGATAGAGGCTTCTGCAAGACTCCAAGTGAGAGGTACTGTGGCCTGATGGGGAGAGGGTGGTGGTTCTGACAGTACTGATAAAGGGGTGGATCCTGGATATGACTTAAGGTATAGCACCAAGAAAACAGGCTGATGGGTTGGATGAGAGACAGAAGAAATCAAGGTAACAATGTATTATAAATTTTTAAAACTTCCTATTTTCCTGGTGCCTCAACATCTCCTCACAAACAGGCTATGAGCACCCTCCTCAGGTGACCTGATACACCAGAGTGACAAGGCTGGTCCCTGCCACGAGATCCCCCTGTGGCCCTCCCCTGACTGACCTAGTGACACTCTAACACAACGAGGTCCCCTCATGCCTTCTGCTTGTATACTCCACCATGACCCTCAGTAAAGGCACGTGCCCACTGGGCCCCACGCTCTGTCGGCTCCCCACCTGCTTGGTTGAGCCTGCTCCCTGGACTCTCCTCCTGTATGGCCGCCCCCTGTGTGGCATACTGTGCCTCCCTCTCTAGGACTTGTGAGTATAATAAATCTAATTTCGGGGCGCCTGGGTGGCTCAGTCGGTTAAGCGTCTGCCTTCAGCTCAGGTCATGATCCCGGGGTCCTGGGATCGAGCCCCGCGTCGGGCTCCCTGCTCAGCGGGAAGCCTGCTTCTCCCTCTCGCACTCCCCCTGCTTGTGTTCCCTCTCTCGCTCTCTCTCTGTCAAATAAATAAATAAAATCTTAAAAAAAAAAAAAATCTAATTTCATATGCCTCTCCCAGTGTCACTTCTGCGACCATGCTGGAGAGATCCTTAAAGACCCAAAAGGGGGACTTACTCCCTCATTTATAACATAGTCACCAGGATTTTCTGTCTGAACAACTGGTAGAGAGGGCTCATTATTTTCCGAGACAGGAAAGGCTACCTAGGAAGTGCAGGTTTTGGAGGAGGTTCTGACAGCAGTGATGAGTCTGAGGCCTTTCATTTGCTGGGTAATAGGTACTATTATCACTGAGCTCATGAACTAAAGAAATCTGTCTTGAAAAGGAATGAAAGCCACTATGAATAAGATAGGAAATCTATAAATGTTCACAACTTATGACAAGAAAATTCTGCAATTGTATAGCTACTCAGTCCCAAACATGCCAGTTTAATGCAATCCTGAGAGGGCCATCTAGAACTGCTCATCACCGGAGTGTCCTCACATAACTAAAAGTTCAACCTCCCATGCTTCTCTTCCCTAGCCCCTCACTACGTAATCTTCAGAGGCTGGTCTCACTGAGAAGACTAAGGCCCTGGGCTCTTAACCTATAACTGAGCCATTTAATATCAACATAAGATGTGCTACCAAAGCTCAGTCCTTGAAGGGCAGTCAGGAAAAAGAGCTACACACAGTGTGTACTTAAAAAAATATAGAGAACAGAAAAAATGCAGTGTGCCTCTGTGAAGTTAGTGAAAAGCATATTTAGACACAAACATGTCTAAGCAGAGACCTATTCTGGACTAGAACCCTTTAAGAATTACTATTCTAGGGGCACCTGGGTGGCTCAGTTGGTTAAGTGTCCAACCCTTGATTTCAGCTCAGGTCATGACCTCAGGGTTGTGAGATCCAGCCCTGCACTGGGCTCCAAGCTGGGCGTGGAACCTGCTTAAGATTCTCTCTCCCAGGCGCCTGAGTGGCTCAGTTGGTTAAGCGACTGCCTTCGGCTCAGGTCATGATCCTGGAGTCCCAGGATTGAGTCCCGCATCGCGCTCCCTGCTCGGTGGGGAGTCTGCTTCTCCCTCTGACCCTCCTCCTTCTCATGCTCTCTGTCTCTCATGCTCTCTGTCTCAAATAAATAAATAAAACCTTTAAAAAAAAAAAAAAAAAGATTCTCTCTCCCTCTCCCTCTGCCCCTCCCCCCGCTCACTCTTGCTCTCTCTCTCTCTCAAAAAAAAAAAAAAGGAATTACTATTCTAAATCAAAGCAAAAACAAAACAAACTAGGTATCTATAAATACTAATATGTTAACCAATGAATATATTCTCCCCTAACTACCTTTCGGCTAAGAACCTTGGTTAAATTTACTTTTGTGACTCAACTATGTGGAGGGAAAGCAAAATGAAATAGCCATTTCTCCCAGGAAGAGAGGCCGCATGCCTAAATTAACATCTCTGACTATCCCAAAAGAGGTTTTTCAGAACTTTTACTCAGTTAATCAGGCAGGTGCCAACTAAGAAAACCTACCGTTGACTTAATGACGGATGTTGTATTAAATGCTTCAGCCAGGTGCTTCTTATCACATTTCGAAGTTCATGGTTATTGCGAGCTGACAACACACCAACTACCACATCATAGTGACGAGATTTCCACTGAGGAAATAAGGCCAATTGATCTAGAAATAAGCAACAATAAATTAGAAACGTCATGTCTCAATTACTGTTCAATATGTAACATAAAAATGTTTATTACAAAATAATACATGTTCATGTGTATAGAAAATACAAAGAAATACAAAGAAAAAATATTTTAAAAATCACCCACAGATGTACCATCCAGATAACCACTGCTAACATTTTTGGCATAGAGTCTTTTTGTCTTCCCCACATATGTATATATTTATGCTCACATAAGTACATAAATTCTTCAAAACTAACAAGATGTTTATGGTGAGAATGAGCTTGAAAAGGCAGCACGGCATAAACCATGCAATAGTAGGCAGTATGAGTCCATTAGGCCATGAGCAGAATCCTGGTTCCTTTTATGACCTATAGAAGTTCTTTAACTTCTCTTTTTTTTTTTAATTAAAGATTTAAAAAGAAATTTTAAGTAATTTCTATCCCCAACATGGGGCTTGAACCCTGAGAACCCTGAACCCTGAGATCAAGAGTCTCATGCTCTATTGACTGAGCCAGCCACCCTGAAAAGTTAACTTCTTGAGCCTCAGTTTCCTAAACTACAAATGGGTATAGTAACACTTCTCATAGAAGTGGCCGTTGTAAAAATGAGATAATGTGTATAAAGGTCCTGGTTTGATACCAAAATAGTAGGCACTCACTGGCAACCAAGAGCAACTATAACCACCACACAAATATGTGCTTTCAAAGGTGAAGGCCTACATTAACGTTATAGGGGGCACCTGGGTGGCTCGGTTGAGCGGCCGACTCTTGATTTCAGCTCAGGTCATGATTTCAGGGTCGTGAGATGGAGCCCCATGTTGGGCTCTGTGCTGGGCATGGAGCCTGGTGGGATTCTCTTTCTTCCTCTCCCTCTGCACCCCCCACTCCGGCTCTTGCTCTTTCTCTTAAAAAAAAATCAGTAAGATTGGGAAATAAAGCTGAAAGACTACTATGCTAGAAAGTACCAGAACCCTGATTAATACCAATAAATTCTACAGCCAGCAAACCTCGTATCACTTATTAAATATCCCAAAGAATGAAAGAGGGAAGCAACATTTCCAGGGAGGTGGACACACACACACACACACACACACACAAATAAATCAAGTGACAATTCATATGAACGGCTCATTTTTTACTGCCATAAGGTCTAATGGGCAGGATTACATTAAAAAAAAAATTGTCCTTAGAAGACAGAAAGGAAAGATACTTTGTTTTCTATCACCAGTTTCAAAGCTGGAGTGCTACAAGCTTATATACAGCTCTGATGAGGGGTCCCTTTCACCTCTTTCTCCAACCATGGGAACTGATCCAAAATGTTTCCAAAAATAAATAATTGAAGGCCAGAGATCTTTACTACATTAAGTGCAATCCTTTTATATGCCATAAGATCCATGTATTCAGCCAATAGACAACAAAAATATGTTGATATTTTTTCAAAGGACCAATTAAAATAATAAAAAGAAAATCTGGGAGACAGAGTCTTCTAATAGGATACCTGAAGGATATTACATTGTAACAATTCTAGGAAAATATGAATTTTGGTGTAGATACCTTATTTTCCACAACAGACACGTTTCTTTTTTTTTAAAGATTTTATTTATTTATTTGAGAGAGAGAGAATGATAGACAGAGAGCATGAGAGGGAGGAGGGTCAGAGGGAGAAGCAGACTCCCTGCCGAGCAGGGAGCCTGATACGGGACTCGATCCCGGGACTCCAGGATCATGACCTGAGCCGAAGGCAGTCGCTTAACCAACTGAGCCACCCAGGCGCCCCACAACAGACACGTTTCTAAAAAAAAATTTAACCTAAATGAAGTAGAGATGTTATTTTAGCCTACTGTGAATCCTGTACTAAAACGAATTCTTCTTTAAAGGCAGGAATTTATCTTTTGTTGTTGTTATTTATTTTAGAGAGAGAGAGAGAGCACAAGTGGGAGGGGAAGGGAGAGGGAGAGAGAATCCCAAGCAGACTCCCCGCTGAGTGGGGGCTTGATTCCAGGGCTGTGAGATCATGAACTGAGCTGAAACCAAGAGCTGACCACCTAACCGACTGTGCCACCCAGACGGTCATAAATTCCCTAGGCAGGAATTTATCTCTAATGTAAATCCAAATTTTCCTTGACTAAGCTTGCTTATAATAGACCATATTTATTGCACACCTATAAAGTACTAAATACTACGTATAGAGTATCAGTTTAATGCTTTGCATGTAGAGTATCATTTAATGCTCACAACCCTGAGAAGTAGGTGGGGTCAGGCTCCTTATTAAACAAGTAAGGAAAGAGGCAAAGAGAATTCAGTAACTTCCCCTAAGGCAAACAGCTAGATTTAATTCCTGGCAATTTAACTCCATTCTTCATCACTGTTCTTCTATTAGCACCACAGCTCCATGTAGCTCATCTGAGACTAAATTCTGATCTTTTATTTGTAACACCAGTTCAGGACGGGGAATTAGTGATAAGCAGATCACTGGAAATGCTGGTTAGCACGTTAATTTTTTTAAACTCATGGCCCAGGAACATTTTTTTCTCAGACACACAGAACTATACAATGAAAGTTGTACCTATTGCTGGAACTAACTCTAAATGAGTCTGAATTTGGAGAATAATTTAAATGCTTATGTAAAATTGGCACTGATATCCCACTTCACCCCCACTTTTTCACAGAAAAATATTAATAGTAGGTACTTTTAGCAACAGGAATGAGGCAAATGTAGTAACCAGACATATCGGACATTGATTCCAAAACCTGCATGATACCAGTAACAAGCTATTTAAATCCCTGTGCCTCAGTTTCCTAATAAAAACAAACTGATACCAAAAAGTCTTCAGATAGTCTATTTCATCCATTTCAAAATGTCTTCTGGAACGATTAAAAGCTGTAGAAGAGCAAAATCACATTTAACCGAAATGCCTCATTTACCTGACATCATCAGAAAACAAGGTTGATGCACAAAAGGAAAATCATAAAATAACTAAAACAAACCATTAAGTGCCAAATATCACTGCCTAATTTTTGGTAGAAAATCAAAATAAACCTTTGAGAAATGGATTACATGAGACATAATTTAATTTGTTCTTGACTGACAAAGTCTTCATGAAGAATATCTGAAATCTATCCCTTTCTCATCATTAATTCTACCCACTGCTTCAATTTGGACTCCACTGGACCATGACAGGGATGTCTTAATGGTGAGCACTGAGAAATATGTGGAAGTGCTGAGTCACTATATGGTACACCTGAAACTAATACAACACTGTAGGTTAAGTACACTGGAATTAAAATATAATAATAAAAAAAGTTGGGAAATTCTGAACACTAAATATTGGAAAGAATCATTAATTTTTCTAACTGTGATGACAGTTTTGTGGTTATGGTTTTTTAAAGTCTATCTCTAGAGATAATATACTAAGACATTTATGGAAATAATAACTTATCTGTGATTTGCTTCCAAATCATCCAGTGGGAAGAAGTGGGTAGGAGTGTTTACGAAAAACGGGAGTTGAAGGTGTATGGTAAGTACGTAATATTTGTTTATAATCTTATACTTTTGGTATGTTTAAAGATTTTCATAATAAAAACTTAAAATATGAGAAAAAAAATCCCAAGCCTATTCCAATGGTTTATCCCTGGTTTCTTCATCTCACTGCCAAACAAGATTTTTCTAAAACTTAATAAATAAATAATAAAGATAAAGATGACCACGTGGCATGTGAAAATCCCACAGCTTATGGTTGCAAACTACTTTTTGATCTCATTCCACTGCCAATCCTCTCTCTGCTTCTAATCCATGTCTAAGCAGCTTCTGAGGAACTGCTTTAGTTTACATGCATTTCTCCTTTTCTTGCAGAAGAGAAGTGCGTGGCAGATTTTGGCCTTTGAAAAAAATTTTCCTTCCAGATATACTGAAAAATAGGTTTCTAAAGACTCAACCAAAAAACTATTAGAAATAACAAACAAATTCAGTAAGGTTGCAGGATACAAAATCAATCTACAAAAATCAGTGGCACTTTAGACACTAATAATGAACTAGCAAAAAAAAAAATTCAGAAACCAATCCTATTAACAACTGAATCAAAAAGAATAAATTACCTAGGAATAAATTTAACCAAGGAGGTGAAAGAGCTGTACACTGGAAGCTGTAAGACACTGATGAAAGAAACTGAAGAAGACACAAATAAATGGAATGATATTCTGTGCTCACGGGTTGGAAGAATATTTTTTAAACATCCATACTACCCAAAGCAATGTACAGATTCAATGCAATGCCTATCAAAATTCTAGTGGCATTTTTCACAGAAATACAGCAAACAACTCTAACATTTGTATGAAACCACAAAAGTCCTTAAATAGCCACAGCAATCTCAGGAAAGAACAAAACAGGAGGGCATTGTGAAGCATAAGCTGTTCTATCATCATCTAAGAGGGATGATTACAGCAATACAGGCCTACCTCAAGAAACAAGAAAAATCTCAAATAATCTAACCTTATGCCTAAAGAAGCTAGAGGAAGAACAAAACCCAAAGCCAACAGAAGGAAGGAAATAATAAAGATGAGAGCAGAAACAAATGATATAGAGACCAAGAGAACAACAGAATGGATCAATGAAACCAGGAGCTGGTTCTTTGAAAACATCAACAAAATTGATATATCTTACCCAGACTCATCAAAAAAAAAAAAAAAAAAAAGAAAGAAAGAAAGAGAGGACTCAAATAAATACTATCAGAAATTAAGGAAGAGAAATAACAACCAACACCACAGAAATACAAAGGATTATAAGAAAATATTATAAGAAATTATTTGCCAACAAATTGGACAACCTAGAAGAAATGGGTAACTTCCTAGAAACATAACCTTCCAAAACTGAATTAGGAAGAAAAAGAAAATTTGGAGACAGATTACCAGCAATGAAATTGAATCTGTGATTAAAAAACCAACAAACTAAAGTCCAGGACCAGATGGCTTCATAGGTAAATTCTACCAGACGTTCAAATAAGAGTTAATATCTATTCTTCTCAAACTATTCCAAAAATAGAAGAGGAAAGAAAGCTTCCAAATTTATTCTACAAGGCCAGAATCACCCTGATACCAAAACCAGATAAAGACACCACAAAAAAAGAACTACAAGCCAACATCTCTGATGAACATAGATGTAAAAATTCTCAACAAAATATCAGGAAACTGACAATACAATGATATATTTTAAAAAATCATTCATCACAGTCAAGTGGGATTTATTCTAGGGATGCAAAAGTGGTTCAGTATTTGCAAATCAAGCAACATGACTGAAAAGATACATGCACCCTTATGTTTACCCCAGCATTATTTACAGTAGCCAAGATATGTAAGTAGCCCAAGTGTCTATCGGTAGATGAATGGATAAAGAAGATGTGGTATATACACACAATGGACTATCACTTGACCATAAAAAAGAATGAAATCTTACCATTTGCAACAACATAAATGGACCAAGACAGTACTATGCTAAGTGAAATAAGTCAGTTAGAGAAAGACAAATATGATTGCACTCATATGTGGAATCGAAGAAACAAATGATGAAACAAGGCAAAAAAAAAAAAAAAGAGAGAGAGAGAGACAAAAAAGCAGACTCTTAAATACACAGAACAACTTGGTGGTTGCCAGAAGGGAGGTAGGTGGGGTCATAGGTGAAAAAAATGAAAAGAAAAAAAAAAAGACAAACAACAACAACAACAACAAAAAAACACCAACCAAAAAACTGGAGGCATTATGCTCCCTGGTTTCAAACTATATTACAAGGATATGGTAATTAAAACAGCATAGTTTTGGCATAAAAACTGACACACAGATCAATGGAATAGAATAGAGCCCAGAAATAAACCCACAATTATATGGTCAATTAACCTATGACAAAGGAGACAAGAATACACAATGGGGAAAGAATAGTCTCTTCAACAGATGATGTTGGTACTACACTTGATCTTAGCTAAAAGGCCGAGAAGTGATGGTGCTGGGAAAACTAGACAGCCATACGTAAAAGAATGAAACCAGACCACCAGCTTATACCATACACAAAAATCAACTTAAAATGGATCAAAGATTTGAACCTAAGACCTGACATCATAAAACTCCTAGAATAAAACATAGGGGGTAAGCTCCCTGACACCAAAATCATTTGGTGATGATTTTTTGGATTTGTCACCAGAAGCAAATGCAACAAAAGCAAAAATAAATAAACAGCACTACATCAAACTAAAAAGCTTCTGTACAGCAAAGGAAACCATCAACAAAATGAAAAGATAACCTATAAATGTGATAAAATATTTGCAAATCATGTATCTGATAAGGGGTTAATACTGAAAATATATTTTAAAAAAACTCTTACAATTCAATAGCAAAAAACCAAGCAATCCAATTAAAAAATAGGCAGTGGATCTGAATAGACACGTTTCCAAAGACAACATACAGATGACCAACAGGTACAGTCAACATCACTCATCATCAGGAAAATGCAAATCAAAACCACAATGTGAGATCACCTCACACCTGTCAGAATGGCTAGTATCAAAAAGATAAGAAACAACAAGTATTGGTAGAAAAGTGTAGAAAAAGGAAGGCTTGTGCACTTTTGGTGGGACTATAAGTCGCTGTAGCCCCTGTAATAAACACTATGGAGGTTCCTCAGAAACTTAAAACTAGAACTACCACATGATCCAGCAATTCCACTTCCGGGTATTTATTTGAAGGAAGTGAAAACATTGGAGAAGATATTTGCACACCCTGTTCATTGCAGCGCTATTTACAATAGCCAAGACATGGAAATAACCTAAGTGTTCACTGACAGATGAACAAAAAAAACGTGTTAGACAAATACAATGGAATATTATTTGCCATAAAAAAGAAGGAAATTTCTTGCCATTTCTGACAACATGGATAGATCTTGAGGATGTTATGCTAAGTGAACCAAGTCAGACAGAGAAAGACAAATATGATACAGTCTCACTTTTTTTTTTAAGATTTTATTTTTATTTTATTTGGGAGAGAGAATGAGAAAGAGAGAGCACGAGAGGGAGGAGGGTCAGAGGGAGAAGCAGACTCCCCGCTGAGCAGGGAGCCTGATGCGGGACTCGATCCCGGGATTCCAGGATCATGACCTGAGCCGAAGGCAGTCGCTTAACCAACTGAGCCACCCAGGCGCCCATCGCTTTTTTTTTTTTAAAGGAGATTATTCTTTATTTTTCTTAGAAATTCCGTGAACATTTATTTTATTTTTTTATTTTATTTTATTTATTTATTTTAGATTTTATTTATTTATTTGAGAGAGAGAGAATGAGAGACAGAGAGCATGAGAGGGAGGAGGGTCAGAGGGAGAAGCAGACTCCCTGCCGAGCAGGGAGCCCGATGCGGGACTCGATCCCGGGACTCCAGGATCATGACCTGAGCCGAAGGCAGTCGCCCAACCAACTGAGCCACCCAGGCGCCCCTTATTTTATTTTTTTAAAGATTTTATTTATTTATTTGACAGAAAGAGACACAGCGAGAGATGGAACACAAGCAGGGGGAGTGGGAGTGGGAGAGGGAGAAGCAGGCTCCCCGCTGAGCAGGGAGCCTGATACGGGGCTCGATCCAGGACCCCGGGATCATGACCTGAGCCGAAGGCAGACGCTTAACAACTGAGGCACTCAGGTGCCCCTACAGTCTCACTTTTATGTAGAATCTAAACAAAACAAAACACCAAACTCATAGAGAACAGACTGGTGGTTGCCAGAGGTGAGGGGTGACGTGGGCAAAATGGGTGAAGGGGGTCAAAAAGTACAGACTTTCAGTTAAAATAAAGAAGTCATGGGGATGTAATGTACAACTTGGTGGCTATAGTGAATAACGCTGTAATGCATATTTGAAAGTTGTTAAGAGATCTCAAAAGTTCTCATCACAAGAAAAAAATTTTAACTATGTTAGATCGTGTTCATTTTTACAATATGTACATATATTGAATCAATGTCATACACCTGAAACTCATGTAATAGGTCAATTATATCTCAGTTAAAAAAACAGGTTTCTTGGGGTGCCTGGGTGGCTCAGTCAGTTAAGCGACTGCCTTCGGCTCGGGTCATGATCCCAGGGTCCTGGGATCGAGCCCCATGTCGGGCTCCCTGCTCCGCGGGGAGCCTGCTTCTCCTTCTCCCTCTGCCTGCCTCTCTGCCTACTTGTGCTCTCTATCTCTCTGTCAAATAAATAAATAAAATATTAAAAAAAAAAAAAAAAACAGGTTTCTTCTACCATGTACCAGCAATGTAAATCAGTCCAACAGACTTGTGAGTACTGTGTTACGCGGTACAAAACCCAGGGGGTGGGTGCTCAATGAACGCTTGTACAAGAATGCCCACGTTCCTAGTGCCCCAACCGGCCTTTGCCTGTATACTTTCAGCACCCTTTGCTACACGTTGCTAGTACATGGGACCTACTTTGATTCTGGCATCTGGAGACAGCAAAGAAAGAAATGAACAGCTAAGAAGTAAACATGCTACAAAAAGACACAAAGATAATTCACAGATAAAATGCAAATAGCCAACCAACCTATGAAAAAATACTCAGTTTCATTAGGAATCAAGTTTGAATTAGAGCAGTAAGGTACCAGGCTTCTGCTACATTCAAACTGACAAATATCTTCTTAAATAATACCCCAACCACTGGTATTGCAAGGAAATGTGGAGAGCTATTTTAAGGAAATGGCTCCTCTCCTACGTTGCTGCTGGAATGGAATTTGGTAGTCTTCTGTGGGACAATTTGCCAATACACATCAACTACCTCAGATAATTTTTTTTTTTTTAAGAAGGCTCCATGCCCAGAGTGGAGGCCAACACGGAGGGGGCGTGAACTCACGACCCTGAGATCAAGACCTGAGCTGAGATCGGGAGTCAGACACTTAACTGACTGAGCCACCCAGGCTCCCCAGAACTGTATAACTTCTGTCCAGCAATTCCATGTCTAAGAACTTATTCTAAAGAAATAATCAGGCACCTGAGTGGCTCAGTTGATTAAGCATCTGCCTTCGGCTCAGGTCATAATCCTGGGGTCCTGGGATCAAGCCCCACGTCGGGCTTTTTGCTCAGCAGGGAGCCTGCCTCTCCTCTCCCTCCGCCTTCCCCTCTGTCTGCCACTCTGCCTACTTGTGCTATCAAATAAATAAATAAAATCTTTAAAAAATAAAAGAAATAATCAGTGATGTACTAAAAGATCTCTATTCATCACAATGTCATTTATTAATAGTGAAAAACTGCAAAAATCCAGGAATGCAGAAATAAAGCATTAGTTAAATTATGGTGTATCTATATGTAGCCATAGAGTTATATTGTTATTCACCACATTAAGATCAGCAGACTATAAGAACAATGTACATACTGTGTGGTTCCATTTATATAAAGTACCAACAGGCAAATCTCTGCCATTTAAGATCAGGATAGTGGTTACCACTCCTGGCAGTGATGGAAGAGAGCATGAAGGGAGCTTGCTTCTGAGGTGCAGAATTAGTTGGGTATATTCAGTTTGTGAAAATATATCAAGCTATACATTTACAGGCCCTTTTCTGAATGTATATTATACATCAATACAATTTTAAAAAAATATAGATCATTTTATAAATGATTTTTTTAAAATCATTTATAAATAATTTCAAATTTTAAAAATAATTTCAAATTTTTCTACAAAGAACTTGTTTTACTTTTATAAGAAAAAATTTGTATCCTAAGGTCATCATGGAATGTGAATAGATGATATATAGGTGACAAATTCATTCATACTTTCCCAGTTTTTTTGTTTTTTGTTTTTTTTTAAAGATTTTATTTATTTGTTTGAGACAGAGAAAATGAGAGACAGAGAGCATGAGAGGGAGGAGGGTCAGAGGGAGAAGCAGACTCCCCGCCGAGCAGGGAGCCCGATGTGGGACTCGATCCCGGGACTCCAGGATCATGACCTGAGCCGAAGGCAGTCGCTTAACCAACTGAGCCACCCAGGCGCCCCTTTATATTTTCCCAGTTTTATTCTCTTGATTCATTCCTTCAAATTACTAAGCACCTATGTTCACTGTTCTAGACGGTAGATATAGAGCAATAAACAAAAAACAAATTTTCATGCCAGGAATAATTAAAACCCCACACTAGCTCCCTGAGGACAACAGCATTCTATTCTCTAATATGTAATGTATCCTGAGGGTCTGGCAACCTGTGAGGCTCTGCACTTAGAGTGGACATCCAAAAATTTATTCAAGACCAAGGGAGGTTGATTTCAAAACTAATTGTTCAAAATAGGCCCAAGGATTCTTAAAAATCAGACCAAAATTTCCACTCTCACATGCATGCTCTCACATCAATCACAAATTAGCAGAAATCTTGGAAATGAGGGAAACATATAACTTCATGACAGATCTACTGATAAGGACAATCATCACATACACTACTAGTATGCTCTCGCCAATCTCAAAAACCTCCCCAAATACCTCACTAGCCTACGCACCAGCCACCACTATCCTATTCCTCCTCTCTAAAATTCATGGAGTGTTTACTATGAATCAGGCACTTTTCTGGGTGTTGTGTTGTATCTTATATCCAATGAGATCATCATTTTATAAATAAGGAAACCAAAGCACAGAGACAAGATTAACATACAGGGATAATTTTGGATGAACTGGCCCTAGGCAAAATTGTAAAGCAAGCTCAGTTTGTCTTTTGCCTTCTCCTTGCTCCCTGTCTGTTTCAGTTCAACACACTAGGAGGATCTCAGAGCAGGGGACTCCACATCTAGCTCGCTCGATACCTAGCGCTCTAGGCATTTAATGGATGGATATGCTTCTTTCCTTTCCCTTTGGTTTCCTTCTCTCCAAATATCCTAGAAAGAGAAGACGTCTTTGGTCTCATTCTTTTTCCAAATTTACTGTTTATGTAACTCCTGCTAAGGTATTACCCAAAATGAGTATCTTATATTAGATATATCCTCTATATTCTCCAGTCTAGTGTCCCTGTCTCCACTCTCCTCATCCACCCACAGATTTCAAGAGACCTGCTTCCTCTTCACCAGTTGCTCTCCTGGACCGTATTTCGGCCGTTTTCTTTTCTTTCTTTCTTTTTTTTTTTTTTAAAGATTTTATTTATTTATTTGAGAGAGAGAATGAGATAGAGAGAGCATGAGAAGGGGGAGGGTCAGAGGGAGAAGCAGGCTCCCCGCTGAGCAGGGAGCCCGATGCGGGACTCGATCCTGGGACTCCAGGATCATGACCCGAGCCGAAGGCAGTCGCTTAACCAACTGAGCCACCCAGGCGCCCCTCGGCCGTTTTCTACATTAGAAAAGCGCCAGGTGCAGACAGGACTCCTGCACTTCATTCAGGTCCCTCCTTAGAGGGGCCTCCCCTGACTTCTCTATTTAGACCAGCAGCACACCATTCTCTGTCCTCTTACACTGCTTTCATTTTGTCATCTCGCCTATCACTATCCCCTAGGATATTAAATAATTATTTTCTCCATTCTCTCTTCCCTTCTAAATTGTAAACTGCATGACAGCAGGGACGTGATCTGGATTACTGTTGTAACTCTACAGCTACAACAGGAGTGGGCACAGAGTAGGCTCTCAAAGATTTGCTGAATCCACTACAAGTCAGAGGGACTTGTATTTTTTAATATTCAGGGAAGGTAAGTCTCCCTTTAAAAAAAAATAATGTCACAATTTAATGAGCCAGAAGGCAAAGAGGCAGACAAGAGAACAAAGAGAAATCTTAAAACATTCATTCAAGGGAAGAAAACTTAACAAAATCTTGCGTTTTCTCTCTCACTTTAGGCTGAAGGTGTAAGGGTAGAAATGTAAAAGTGCCCAAATGTTTTAGTTTGAACATGGTGGTAACACAATGGGAAAAGGAGCTGCAGGAAATTTTGGCGATCGATATGCTTCTACTGTTCTTAGTTTTGAAAAGTGAAAGTTAGGAGTCTGCCAGGTTTCATTTAGATTAAAATACCTAATTTATCATCTAGCCAGATGCACACTATCTACCTAAGTCAAAGTTAATTTTTGTAACTAGTTACTGATTTCTTCACCTATAGCCTGATCCTCTTCATGGCCTACTTCCCAGGCTCCTTAATCTAGCTCAGGTTAACTTGATGGCAGATAGGGGCATCATCCAAACACTATGGGGATAGGAAAAACTTCACTGAAACTAAGAAATTGCCTACTAAGTTTTAAGCCTGACGGCAAAGAGGTTTTGCTTGTTTACTCAACCTCAAAAGGCAATTACAGGTCATAAATATCCTAAGAATGCTCTGCAAGTAAATTCTAGTAGTGCTCACTCATCGCACAAAAAAGGAAAGAAAGCTGTAAAACACAAATCTAACAGATGTTACAAAGCATTTTATATCCATCGCAGTCTTTCCTCAGCTCAGTTTACAAAAACCTAAGAAACAAAACCTCAAAAAAAAAAAAAAAAAGCCCCCAAATCCTAACCTGTTAACAGGTTAAATGCTCCATAACCACTGTATTTTCATTAAATAAATTAAACAGTATTTTAATTCTATTCAGGTCACACAAATAACCTTTTCAAAGATCTTGTGGTTTGTCTAATAGGAAAAGATTCTAAGAGATTGTTACCAGTATAAAAACCCCCAATTATAACAATGAGATTGCTTTGCGCATTGCCGAATTAGTTTCCTTGCTTCCTACCTAAAAAGTAAGGCACAGACCCATCTCAGAATTGCAAATATTCAATCCTAATTTTGAAAACTTTTGGATAAGAAAACAGCTGTTCTGGGGAGAAGTGGGAGGAAAAAAACTCCCCGAGTAGTTAGAACACAAAACAACTATTACCTCATTTTTAAAACAGCCTTCTAGGTTTCTTTATATGTCCTAGGGCAAGCCCTTAAAAAAGAAGACAAGAAAAAAAGGGAAACCCATTAAGAAAAAAGAGTGGTAGAACCCATTAACAACAGCAAAAACATCCGCTGGGTACCTACTATGGACAAAGCATTCTATCAGGCGGTGAAATGAACAAGAACAAAGATCTCATTGCCATGAGAGTGTAAGTTTTAGAACAAGTGGATAGGATCGTTAGAGAATTTTATGTTTTCACGTACACTTCATTAGTAGGCTTCGCAAGCCAAACTCACAGGAACAACTCCCCTCGTAGCCATGCCCTGTTTCATGTCCAGATTTGTTTAACCGACTTACATCATAGTTTCCAAAGAAAACAAAATGCAGTATATTCTTAAAGCAAAGTTATCCTTAAAAGCAAAACCCAGCCTTTTCGCACACGCACAGGCACTGCCCACGGCACTAAGACCTCCAAGCCTTGACCGAGTAAGACCAACAGCTTGGGAAGGAGGCAAGCGGACGGGCAGCCGGAGCCCGGGGGCACGCAGGGGCCGCCCGCGGCCGAAGGACACAAGGTTTGGCTCCCAGGGCCAGCGGGCAAGCGCCGGACAAGTCGGACCAGGCCTGGGGGACAGACGAAGGACTCGCGGTGGCGGCACCGCTCTCGTGCCCATAAAGGAAGAAAGCGGGAGGTGAGAACGGCGGGGACACGAAACGGGAAAAGCGCCCTCGAGTTTGCCCGATTTAACGCCCCGTTGATGAAAAGGGCCACTTGTCTCGCCTGGGGACGGTCGCGTTCGGCCCGTTCCCCACTTCGGGACTCCGCGGAGGAAGCCGCCCGGGGGCTCGGAGGCGGCCTCCCGCCCCTCCCGGCCTCCCGGCCCTCCCGGCCCCAGGACCTCACCTGCCGGGCCGGCTCCGGAGGCGCGGGCGGGCGGCGGGGAGCGCAGCCGCAGCCAGAGGTGCAGCGCGGCCCCGAGCACACACGGGCACAGCAGCACCAGCCAGTTTCGCATTGGCCGCCCCCGCCGGCTCCACCTCGCGCCCCCGTCGCGCGCCGGGCTCTCCCGCGTCCCGGCGGAGAGGGAGGGGACCCGCGAAGAGGAAGGCCGAGGGGCGGTGGCCGACGCACGTGCGACCACTCTGGGCACGCCTGCCCTCGCGCCCGCCGCCGTCCAGACCCCCCGTGGTTCCCGGCCCCGCGCCTCAGGTTCCTCCAACGGCGGGCGGCGGCGCCTCAGCCGGCCAGACCCCGCCCCCTCCGCTTGGCCTTCCCCGGCCCCGCCCACCTCTCCCCTCACACTCGCCCTGCCCCCTTCCCTCGCGTCCCCTTCCCTCGCGTCCCCTCCCGCGCCCGCAGGCCAACCGGGAGCTGAAGTCCTGCTCTGGGCCTACGCGGGGGGCGCACCGCCGTGGTCCTGAGGTTCGGAAACCACATTTCCCATGATCGCATGCCCTTGCTCGCGTCACTCGGCGGCCGCGGAGGCGAAGCGCGGAGCCCCACGTGGAGCGTGCGCGTCCCTTCTCGACGCCTACTGCCCCCCGATGGCCGAAGGGCGGCGGTGCCGGGCGGCGGTGCTCAGGGGCCGGCACAATCCTGGGAGGGAAACAGCTGAGGCGAAGAGTGCCCGTCGCCTGTGATTTAAAGGACATCAGCGTGGTGCTTGTTTTAAGCCACGCGGAGCTCGGTTATGCGAATGCTGGCCTTGCCTGGGAGGCGGGATCCTGCTGCTGTCTCCTTGGCCCGAAGAGCGGGCCCAGGCCGTCCGAAGCGTGTCTTCAGCGGTGAATAAGCCCTCAAGTATTAGTTCTGGTGCACCGTGTACCCGGCTCCCTGCCCGGCTTTGTCCTCTGGGCGCTCAGGATAAGAGCGCACCCAGGGGGTCGAGCGGTGGGGTACGACAACGACGCTCCGGCCGAGGGTACAACCACATACCCCGATTCAGACGGGGAGAGCAAGGCGACACCTCCTATAGGACGGAGCCGTGACAACGAGGACGCGGGCTGTGCGGGATCGGTGGGATTTGAGCAGCCGTCCTCGGAGACAGGTCCTGCCCGGCGTCCTGCAGCCCGGCCCGGCGCGCGAGGGCGCGGGTCGAGGCCGTGGGTGCCCGCGCTAAAAGGCGGAGGGAAGGATGGAAATGAACGCCAGGCCTACGGTGTTTTTTTCGTTTGTTTTCGGTTTTTTAAGTTTCCACAGTTGTGGCAACAGAAGGAACTATATCGTTGAGTAAAGTCTTGGTGGAAAGCCACAGAAAATCCATTTCAAACAAACTTAAGGGGAAAAAGCGAATTTATTCAAGTAACTGAACAGTGCAGGAGGAGAGGTCTCGGGTATTGTCAATATGACAGTCTCACTGAGTGGCAATTTAATCTCAGCAAAACAACCGTCTATTAAAATTACTTTTTTGGGCGCCTGGGTGGCTCAGTTGGTTAAGCGACTGCCTTCGGCTCAGGTCATGATCCTGGAGTCCCTGGATCGAGTCCCGCATTGGGCTCCCTGCTCGGCAGGGAGCCTGCTTCTGCCTCTGACCCTCCCCCCTCTCATGTGCTCTCTCTCTCTCATTCTCTCTCTCAAATAAATAAATAAAATCTTAAAAAAAAAATAAAAATAAAATTACTTTTTTTTTTTTTAAAGTAGACTCCGTGCCCTACTTGGGGCTTGAACTCATGACCCTGAGATTAAGGGTCACAGGCTCTACCGACTGAGCCAGCCAGTCACCCTAAAATTACTTTTTGAATGTTTTGTAATGTTGTCTCTACTGTAATTTTAAAATCTTTTTTTTTTTTATTTTTCAGAACCTCTATTCTTTTTTTTTAAATTTTATTATGTTATGTTAGTCACCATACAATACATCATTGGTTTTTGATGTGGTGATCCACGATCCATTGTTTTCATATAACACCCAGTGCTCCATGCAGTACGTGCCCTCCTTAATACCCATCACAGGGCTAACCAATCCTCCCTCCCCCCTCCCCTCTAAAACCCTGTTTGTCTCTCAGAGTCCATAGTCTCTCATGGTTCATCTCTCCCTCCAATTCCCACCGCCCTCATTTTTCCCTTCCTTCTCCTAGTGTCCTCCATGCTATTCTCTATGTTCCACAAATAAGTGAAACCATATGATAATTGACTTTCTCTGCTTGACTTACTTAACTTAGCATAATCTCCTCCAGACCCATCCATGTGGATGTAAAAGTTGGGTATTCATCTTTTCTGATGGCTGAGTAATATTCCACTGTATATATGGATCACATCTTCTTTATCCATTTGTCTGTTGAAGGGCATCTCGGTTCCTTCCACAGTTTGGCTATTGCGGACATTGCTGCTATGAACATTGGGGTGCACATGGCCCTTCTTTTCACTACATCTGTGTCTTTGGGGTAAATACCCAGTACTGCAATTGCTGGGTCATAGCTCTATTTTTAAATTTTTGAGGAACCTCCACACTGTTTTCCAAAGTGGCTGTACCAACTTGCATTCCCACCAACAGTGTAAGAGGGTTCCCCTTTCTCCACAACCTCTCCAACATTTGTTTCTTTCCCTGTCCATTTTTGCCATTCTAACTGGTGTAAGGTGGTATCTCAGTGTGGTTTTGATTTGGATTTCCCTGATGGCTAATGATGATGAACATGTTTTCATGTGTCTGTTAGCCATTTGTATGTCTTCTTCAGAGAAGTGTCTTTTCATATCTTCTGCCCACTTTTTGACTTATTTGTTTTTTGGGTGTTGAGTTTGAGAAGTTCTTTATAGATCTTGGATACCAGCCCTTTATCTGTAGTGTCATTTGCAAATATCTTCTCCCATGCTGTGGGTTGCCTCTTTGTTTTGTTGACTGTTTCCTTTGCTGTGCAGAAGCTTTTTATCTTGATGAAGTCCCAAAAGTTCATTTTTGCTTTTGTTTCACTAGCTTTTGGAGATGTATCTTGAAAGAAGTTGCTGTGGGTGATGTCAAAGAGGTTATTGCCTATGTTCTCCTCTAGGATTTTGATGGATTCCTGTCTCACATTGAGGTCTTTCACCCACTTTGAGTTTATCTTTGTGAATGGTGTTAGAGAATGGTCAAGTTTCATTCTTCTGCATGTGGCTGTCCAATTTTCCCAGCACCATTTATTGAAGAGACTTTTTTCCATTGCATGTTTTTTCCTGCTTTGTCAAAGATTATTTGACCATAGAGTTGAGGGTCCATATTTGGGTTCTCTATTCTGTTCCATTGGTCTGTATGTCTGTTTTTGTGCCAGTACCATGCTGTGTTGGTGATCACAGCTTGAAATCGGGCAACGTGATGTCCCCAGCTTTGTTTTTCTTTTTCAACATTTCCTTGGCGATTCGGGGTCTTTTCTGATTCCATACAAATTTTAGGATTGTTTGTTCCAGCACTTTGAAAAATGTCATTGGAATTTTGATCGGGATGGCACTGAAGGTATAGATTGCTCTGGGTAGCATAGACATTTTAACAATGTTTATTCTTCCGATCCATGAGCAGGATATGTTTTTCCATCTTTTTGTGTCTTCTTCAATTTCTTTCATGAGTGTTTTGTAGTTCCTAGAGTATAGATCCTTTACCTCTTTGGTTAGGTTTATTCCGAGGTATCTTACGGTTTTTGGTGCTATTGTAAATGGAATCGTTTCTCTAATTTCTCTTTCTACAGTCGCGTTGTTAGCGTATAAGAAAGCAACAGATTTCTGTGCATTGATTTTGTATCCTGCCACATTACTGAATTGCTGGATGAGTTCTAGTAATTTGGGGGTGGAGTCTTTTGGGTTTTCCACATAAAGCATCATGTCATCTGCGAAAAGAGAGAGTTTGACTTCTTCTTTGCCAATTTGAATACCTTTTATTTCTTTTTGTTGTCTGATTGCTGTTGCTAGGACTTCTAGTACTATGTTGAACAATGGTGGCGAGAGTGGGCATCCTTGACGTGTTCCTGATCTTAAGGAAAAGGCTCTCAAGTTTTTCCCCATTGAGGATGATATTCGCTGTGGGTTTTTCATAGATGGATTTTATGAACTTGAGGAATGTTCCCTCTATCCCTATACTCTGGAGAGTTTTAATCAGGAAAGGATGTTGTATTTTGTCAAATGCTTTTTCTGCATCAATTGAGAGGACCATATGGTTCTTCTCCCTCCTCTTATTAATGTGTTCTATCACATTGATTGATTTGCGAATGTTGAACCACCCTTGCATCCCGGGGACAAATTCCACTTGGTCATGGTGGATGATCCTTTTAATGTATTGTTGGATCCTCTTAGCTAGGATTTTGAAATCCATATTCATCAGAGATATCGGTCTGAAATTCTCCTTTTTGATGGCGTCTTTGCCTGGTTTGGGGATTAAGGTCGTGCTGGCCTCATAGAATGAGTTTGGAAGTTTTCCTTCTGTTTCTATTTTTTGAAACAGCTTCAGTAGAACAGGTATTATTTCTTCTTTGAATGTTTGGTAGAATTCCCCAGGGAATCCATCAGGCCCTGGACTCTTGTTTTTTTGGGAGGTTTTTGATCACTGCTTCAATCTCGTTACTGGTTATTGGCCTATTCAGGTCGTCAATTTCTTCCTGTTTCAGTCTTGGCAGCTTATAGGTTTCCAGGAAGGCCTCCATTTCATCCAGATTGCTCAGTTTATTGGCATATAGTTGTTGATAATTTCTAATAATTGTTTCTATTTCCTTGGTGTTAGTCGTGATCTCTCCCCTTTCATTCATAATTTTTTTAATTTGGGTCCTTTCTCTTTTCTTTTGGATAAGTCTGGCCAGTGGTTTATCGATCTTATTAATTCTTTCAAAGAACCAACTTCTAGTTTCGTTAATCTGATCTACTGTGTTTCTGGTTTCTAATTCATTGGTTTCTGCTCTAATTTTAATTATTTCTCTTCTAATGCGTGGCTTAGGCATCATTTGTTGCTTTTTCTCTAGTTCTTTAAGGTGTAGAGTTCGTTGGTGAATTCGGGATTTTTCTGTTTTTTGATTGAGGCTTGGATGGCTATGTATTTCCCCCTTAGGACCGCCTTTGCAGTATCCCATAGGTTTGGGACTAATGTGTTTTCATTCTCATTGATTTCCATGAATTGTTTAAGTTCTTCTTTGATTTCTTGGTTGACCCAAACATTCTTGAGCAGAGTGGTCTTTAGCTTCCAAGTGTTTGAATTTCTGCCAAATTTTTTCTTGTGATTGAGTTCCAGTTTTAGAGCATTGTGGTCTGAGAATATGCAGGGAATAATCTCAATCTTTTGGTATCGGTTGAGACCTGATTTGTGACCCAGTATGTGGTCTATTCTGGAGAAAGTTCCATGTGCGCTCGAGAAGAATGAGTAGTCCGTTGTTTTAGGGTGGAATGTTCTGTAAATATCTATGAGGTCCATCTGGTCCAATGTACCATTCAAAGCTCTTGTTTCCTTGTTGATTTTCTGCTTAGATGATCTGTCCATTGCTGAGAGTGGAGTATTGAGGTCTCCTACAATTAACGTATTGTTATCAGTGTGACTCTTTATTTTGGTTAACAGTTGGCTTATGTAGATGGCTGCTCCCATGTTGGGGGCATAGATATTTACAAATGTTAGATCTTCTTGTTGGATAGACCGTTTAAGAATGATATAGTGTCCTTCTGTGTCTCTAATTACAGACTTTAGTTTAAAATCTAATTTGTCTGATATAAGAATTGCTACCCCAGCTTTCTTTTGAGGTCCGTTGGCATGGAAGATGGATCTCCATCCCTGCACTTTCAGTCTGGATGTATCTTTAGGTTCAAAATGAGTCTCTTGTAGACAGCATATGGATGGGTCCTGTCTTTTTATCCAATCTGCAACCCTGTGCCGTTTTATGGGAGCGTTTAGGCCATTCACGTTGAGAGTGATTATTGAAAGATATGAATTAATTGTCATCATGTTGCCTGTGAAGATGTTGTTTTTATAGATTGTCCCTGTAAATTTCTGTTGTAGATCACTCTTGGGGTCTTTCTCCTTTTATAGAACCCCCCTTAATATTTCTTGCAGGGCCGGCTTAGTGGTCACATATTCTTTCAGTTTCTGCCGGTCGTGGAAGCTCTGCATCTCTCCATCCATTCTAAATGACAGCCTTGCCAGATAAAGTATTCTTGGCTGCATGTTCTTCTCATTTAGTACCCTGAATATGTCTTGCCAGGCCTTTCTGGCTTGCCAGGTCTCTGTGGATAGGTCTGACGTTATTCTGATGTTCCTCTCTCTGTACGTAAGGAATCTCTTCCCCCTAACTGCCCTTAAGATGGTTTCCTTAGTTCTAAGATTTGCAAGTTTTACTATTACATGCTGGGGTGTTGACCTGTTTTCCTTGATCTTAGGAGGGGTCCTCTCTGCCTCTAGGACTCGAATGTTTGTTTCATTCCCCAGATTAGGGAAGTTCTCAGCTACGATTAGCTCAAATACATCTTCTAGTCCTCTCTCTCTCTCCACTCCCTCCGGGATTCCAATTATTCTGACATTGGAATGCTTCATGGTGTCACTTATTTCTCTGATTCTATTTTCATGGATTCTGAGTTGTTTTTCCCTGGCCTCCTCTTTTCCCTTTTTATCTATTATATTGTCTTTCAGGTCTCTTATTCTCTCTTCTGCCTCAGTTACCCTAGCTGTTAGATTATCTAGATTGGATTGGATCTCACTGATAGCATTTTTAAGTTCTGCCAATTCACCTTTTATTTCTGCTCTTAGAGACTCTATGTTGCCATTAATTGATTTCTCCATTCTAGCCATTGTCTTCACAATTGCTAGCCTGAATTCCATCTCCGACATCTTGGTTGTATCTGCATCCATTTGTAAATCTGCAGCATAAGTCATAATCTCTGAGTCTTTTCTATTTTGGGGGCTCCTCCTCCTAGTCATTCTGTTGATGGGTGTTTGAGGGAATGTATAGAGTCCAAATTATTGACCAGAACCCAAGCAAGATGCACCTGTTTTCTTGGGACTTAGGGTTGCTGGCCTCTTGTTTTCCCAGCCTGTCTTCTGCGGGAGGGGCCTGCCATGCTGTTACTCAGGCAGCCCGGTTTGGGTGGAGTTGCCCTGCGCCCCTGTGGTGGGGGATGGGCTCAGTGGGAATCAGTTTTGTGGGCTTTTGTTCTCTGGCGGCTTTCCGCGTCTCTTCTGCAAGTCAGAGCAGAAGGGACCGTTTCCAACCCTCTGCCTCTGAGCAGAGAGATCACAGTCTGTTCTTCAGTGAGCTCTCCAGGCCACACTGTCACCATTTCTGTCCGTGCTGCTATAAACTGCAGTGTCCTGGGTTGTGCGCCCCTCCGTAGTGCTCCCAGTCCTGCCTCCAGGTTGGGGCATGTCTCTGCCCTTTGTGCTTCTAAAACCGCCAGCCACTCCCAGTTCGTGCGCGCGATCCGGCCACTCTGTGTTTCCACCCCAGGGGCTGTGGTTCGCAGGTGCGACCCCGCCGCACTGGTTTTCCACCCCGGGTGCTGCCCTAGAATCCTTTCCCCAACACTACCAGTCTGAGAGTCTGTGCCTGTCCGCAGTGCGCAAGGCTGTCACTCACCAGCGGTGTAGGATCCCCACGGCCAGGCTCCCTCCCGCTGCCATTTATCCTCCGATATCTGTCCGTGGAATCACGGCTCCCCACTTCATACCTCAAAACCAACCGCCTGCGATATTCTGTTTGTAGAGATCCAGATCTTCTTACATCTCAGGCTGGTTTTGTGGGTACTCAGAATGGTCTGGTAGATATCCTGCTCATTTCCAGGGACCAGTTGAAGTAGGGTCCCCTACTCCTCCACCATCTTTCCCCCTTCCTCTATCTTTTGGTTAAATAGTTGTATAAAAGCTGTAAGCCTAAGGTGTTCATACTGTATGTATTTCTTACTTGAAATAAAAACAATGTAATGTGGGGTCAGAAATGATTTTTTTTCCCTTTAAAGGGATTTGTATATTTGTTAGTTATCCATTGCTACCTAACAAATTACTCCAAAACTTGTTTTCAAAGATTTTATTTATTTATTTGAGAGAGAGAGAGAACAAGTGGGAGGGGAGAGCAGCAGAGGGGTAGGGAGAAGCAGACTCCCCACTGAGCAGGGAGCCTGACAAAGGGCTTAATCCCAGGACCTTGAGATCATGACCTGAACCAAAGGCAGATGCTTAACCGACTGAGCCACCCAGGTGCCCCTTACTCCAAAAACTTTTAAAACAGTATTTATTATCTCTCACAATTTCTGTGGGTCAGGAATTTGGGAGCTAAGTTCTGGTTCAGGGTCTCCCATAAAGTTGCAGGCAGATGTCAGCTGGGGTGAGCAGGGCAGGGCTCCTGGGCAGCAAATTTACAAAAAGAAAGAAAAAAAAAGAAAGGTAGTAAAAGGCCTCTGTTGATATCCTAAAACGTTCATATTGCAGTTAACGAATTATGAGTTAACCCAAAAAGAGAAATAATCTCTAATTTAGGCAGATCTATTTATGCAACAAATCCTTAATTGAGCATCTATTATGTGCCGGGTACTTTGGTAGTAGGTACTTCGGATAAATGGATGGACAAAACCGAGGTCCCTGTCCTGCAGTGGTGGGGATGGAGCAGACTGCAGACTATGAAATGATAAAGAAATACATTTTAGCAGCATGTAGATGATGGTAAGTTTTACAGAAAATATGAAAAGCAGAGCAGGATAGGAGAGTTGGGAATGCAGGACTGAAATGGGGCCAACTGCAGTATTAAATAGTATTTAAACAACTGTTCAAAGTTACAATGAGCACTAAAGGGAAGAATAAACAAAACCATCCTAACATACAGCATTAACTAATAAGATGTTGTTCCTTCCAATTACCAAAATGCTTTAGCCTACAGGAGGAACTTCACTGACGTTCTGACAAGCCTATAACAGAGCTCTGAGTAACTTTCTAGCATCTGCAGATCTCACCACGGCGGGGGCTGCTCTATCACCTGTTGGGAGGAGCAGGACCTTCCGTTTACTTGTCTACTATCCTCTAATAAACTCAAGACTAAGGTGGTTAAAGATCATAAGAGAGACAATGCATAATAATGGAAAGAATAAAATTTAAAAAACCTCCAGAGATGATGTAAACAGTCTGTGTAGTCAAGGTACTCCTAGTTTAAGATGTGAACAAGTTAACAGAGAATTAGGATTAAGGAAAGGCAAACCGGGACGGCTGGTCACCCTGGTTGCAATTCAGTGTAAGAAGAGAAAGGAAACACATATTGGGGCCACACAAAGGAGGAGGTATCTGACCAACCCCAAGGCATCCCAGAGGAGGTTATCCCTTGAAAACACAGGGCTGGGGCTTAAAATCAAAGAGGCCAATTAAGAAGGCCAGAGGGAAATAAAGGCATTTAAGAGCACCTTAGGCAGGGCACCTGGCTGGCTCAATCAGTGGAACATGTGACTCTTGATCTTGGGAATGTGAGTTCGAGCCCCACCTTGGACAGCCAGGTGTAGGGCCTACTTAAAAAAAAAAAGAAAGAAAGAGCACCTTAGGCAAAAATAATAAATAATAAAAACAAATAACCCCCAGGGGCGCCTGGGTGGAGCATTTTGTTGAGCAACTGACTCTTGATTTCGGATCAGGTCGTCATCTCAGGGTCCTGGTATCGAGCCCCTCCTTGAGCTCCACACTCAGAGGAGAGTCTGCTTGGGACTGTCTCTCCCTCTCACCTCCCCACCCCAATAAATAAATCTTTAAAAGAAAAACAAACCAGGCACCTGGTTGGCTCAGTTGGTTAAGCGACTACCTTCGGCTTAGGTCATGATCCCAGGCTCCTGGGATCGAGTCCCACATCAGGCTCTCCTTGCTCCGCAGGGAACCTGCTTCTCCCTCTGCCTCTGCCTGCCACTCTCCCTGCTTGTGCTCTCTCTCTGTCAAATAAATAAATAAAATCTTAAAAAAAAAAAAAGAAAGAAAAACAAACCAAAAAAACCCACAAATAACCCCCAGAGAGTGATGACATTGCAATTAGGGAAATGCAAGCAATTTGGCATGACCTTGAAGTTAGGCCTGGAGAATGGTGAGAAGTGACCAGAGAACAGAGGCCAGATCATCATCACATGCTAGGCCAAGGAATTTGGATTTTATCTGGAAGGCTCTGGGGAAGAATTTTTTTTTCTGACTACAAAAGCAATACATGATTATAAGAAGGAATTTGGAAAATATAGAAAAATATAAAAATTAAATCACATCAAATAAAAAACATATACTGTTTTTTCTTTTTGGCATTTTCATTTATTTTTTACTTTTATTTTTTTAAAGATTTATTTATTTATTTATTTATTTATTTATTTATTTGAGAGAGAGAGGGTGAGGGAGGGGCTGAGGGAGAGGGAGAGAGAGAGAGAGAGAGAATTTTAAGCAGACTCTGTGCTGAGCACAGAGCCCAATGTGGGGCTTGAACTCATGACCCTGAGATCATGACCTGAGCTGAAACAAAGAGTCCAATGCTTAACCAACTGAGCCACTCAGGTGCCCCGGCATTTTCATTTTTTAAAAAATTGCAAGTACATTGTAAGTATGAATTCATAGCTATTTATTTCACCTAACATAAGCATTTCAAATTTAATTAGTGGTCTTAGGAAATATAACTTTTAATCATATAATCATTTGTCCACATTATAATTTTTTTTTAATTTTATTTATTTATTTGACAGAGATACAGCGAGACAGGGAACACAAGCAGGGGGAGTAGGAGAGGGAGAAGCAGGCTCCCCACTGAGCAGGGAGCCCAATGTGGGACTCAATCCCAGGACCCTGGGACCACAACCTGGGCCGAAGGTAGACACTTAACGACTGAGCCACCCAGGTGCCCCTGAACATTATGTTTAATTACAAAACTAATGGCATGCTTATCATAATAAATGCAAGTAATGCAAGTGTAAACAAAAACAGAATGTTAGAATCCTCCTTTGGCCCACCCAATCATTCCGTCCAGATTTAACCACTTTAGCCTAGATATTTCTGCTTGTGTGTGTGTATATATATATATTTGGGAAAACTCCAAATTCCAATTTTTCCCAATTCCCTAATTTTTGGTATAGAAAGGGAGGAGCACCTTCCCTTTTAATCCCTGAGAATGCAATCTGTGCCCTTAACCCGTGTAACTCCAGAAATTCTAGTCCCCTCCCTAAATATCTATGCATGTTCCAAGAGCATTTGCTTCTGCACAAGTTCATTATTATTGTCACTGATCACCTCTTGCTCCAGACTGCTGCTCTAATTTTCTCCAGCAATCACCTCAGCCCATAACGACTTCTCTAGGCCACAACACCAGCTCCTTCTGCTTCCACCCCAACCATGGACATAAAACCTCCCTTTCTCCTCCAAATCACAGCTAAGACATGGCTGTCATGTTTAATACATTATATTAAGAATTTAGACTAAGAAAATGCAATACAGAAAGGAAAATTTTAAACTAGACATGAGATAAAATTGCTCCTAAGGTCTACGAGTAGAGTTTCCCATAAGGCTGTCTCTTGCCTTATACCCCTTCCCCACTCCTGTCACTCCAAGGGCTTGCTCATCTCCACATGAGGGTCACTTCTCATGGTTCTCTCTTTCAGTACAGGGTCCAATTTTTACTGCCAACCAATGAACTCAAAATCTTGAACTTAATCAAATCAATGAACTTAAAAATCTCTTAAAATAGCCTAAAATGTATAATGTATAATACGCATGGTTCTGTGTATGCAGTTCTGTAGAAAGATGATTTTTTAATTCTTCTAAGTCTTTATCATTAATGTTTCTCTGCAGCTCTCGACCATTCACTTCTTTTCCCTCAAAGAATCCATCTTTCCTTAAACAGCAAAGTTCACTTTTTTTTGGTTAATAGTTGGGAAACCTGTAAAACCATCCAGACATTCTTTTCAAGAGTTTCAGGATGACTGGCGTCCTTTGCCTTGGGCATCCATTGCCCAAGTAATATGCACTACTTAAATTAATAGGGTTGCCTGGTGACAGATGGTAGCTACACTCATGATGAGCACGGCATAAAGTACAGACTTGTCGAATCGCTATGTTGTCGCATCACATTTGAAACCAATGTAACACTGTGAGTCAACTACACTCAAATAAAAAAATAAATAAATTATGACTTCTCTTTCTTTCTTTAGTCAATACTTGAATTCTTTTAGGTGCCTATGATGTGGCTATCAGATAATCTTTGCAGAAAACAACCTTTTACTCCAGCAGATAGAACGCTTAACATCTCAGTCTGAAGCCTCTTGACTCATGTATTTGGGTTACCCCACTTGTTCAGGACGTCTCCAGGAAGAGGAGGAAAATAGACACTGTCAAACTGTCCTACAAAAACGTGTTCAAGGAAGAGGAAGGAGGCTGGTGTGATGGGTATGGAGTGAATAAGAATAATAGGGGATGAGGTTAGAGATGTAATCTCGAGCAAGATTCTGATACAAATCATGATAAAGAGTTTGGTGTTCCCTCTGAAATGAACGGAGAATAGTTACCTGATGGTTTTGAATAGTAGAGTAATGTGGTCCGACTTACATTTTAGCAGGATCACTCATGGTGCTGTGTTGAGAATAGACTGTCTGCAGCTAACAGAAACTTACCACGGGTAGCAGAGGAGGGAGACATTATCACTTGTGTTCTGAGACCAGCTGCGGCAGCCCTGGCTCACCAGAAGATGGATTTCCAGATGCTGTGGGCAAGGCGCATCTGCAAGGTGCATGGGTGGCGGGAGGAGATGCCATGGTGCCCTATCTTCAGGATGGAGGGTTGACTGCTGATGACCAGTTGCATTGCTTGCTGGGAATTGCTCTTAGCACAAGGGTACTGCCTTGCCCAAGGGTACACCCCCTCCCCTAGGGACACCTGCATCCAATGACTAGTTAAATCGGGGTAAAAAGATTTGGGATAACTCCGAGGAGCCATCCCATGGCCTCTGTTGTACCTGCGTCACAGTTCAGATTCTTCTGCCCGATTCTGCTTCCCTGGCTCCCCTCTAGCCATCCCCAGGAGCAGTCCTCAATAAACCTCCTGCACACAATGTGAGCTCGAGAGTCTGTTTCCCCAGAAACCCGACCTGAGACAGTGATTCTGTTAAGATGTAAATAAGGCCAGGCCATTTCTCAACCTAAAACCCTGGGATGGCTCACTGGTTCATTAACAGGGAAACCAAAGTTCTTGGCCTACAGGCCCCATGTGATCTGGAGCCCTGTACACCTCTCACCTCATCTCCTAGTACCCTCCCCCTCATTTGCTTTGTTCCAGAGCCATACTAGCCTCTTTACCACCCCTTAAATATGACAGGTACATTCCTGCCCCAGGACCTTTGCACTGCTTGGTCCTTTTGCTCTTCCTCCAGATATCTTCATGACTTGCTCTTTTCTCCTTTAAGTCAGCTAAAATGTTACCTTCTCCATGAAGCCTTCCCTGTCCATTCCACTGAAAATTCAACCTCCCTCCCACCACTCCCAATTTCCATTACTCTGTTCTATGACATTTCTCACCCTCTAGCATGCTGTCCACTTTCCTTGTCTATGGTTTATTGTCTTATCATCCACATAGAGCAGAAAGACCTCCCCCACCCCATTTTGTTCACTGATATATCCCAGAACTTGAAGCAGTGACTGGCACTCTGTGGGTGATCCATACATTTTTTTAAAAAGAGTTTATTTACTTATTTATTTATTTATTTATTTATTGAGCACAGGGGGAAGGGGCAGAGAGAGAGGAAGAGAGAGAATCTCAAGTAGACTCCCAGCTGAGTGCGGGGCCTGACTGGGTTCGATCTCAGGACCCTGAGGTCATGACCTAAGCCGAAATCAAGAGTCTGACGCTTAACCAACTGAGCCACCCAGGTGCCCCATGATCCATACATTGGTTGAATGAATGAATGAGTGAATTAATGAATGAATAGGTGAGTGAGTTTGGGAATCCTTATCAAGGTGATTGTAGTAGAATTCATGCGGTGTGGTTACCCAGGGAGAGTATGCAGAGCAAAAACCAACAGAGACATGAGCATTTAGGTGCAAGCAGAGGAAGAGGAAATTACAAAGGACACTGAGAAGCCAGAACACAGAAGAAAAACAGGAGATGTGCCACAGAAGACGAGAGGTGAGACGGGGAGGAAGAATAAGCAACTGTGTACAGGGTTGTCAAGCTATGAAGCCAGGGAAAGACTTATGGCATGAATGTCTTCCCCCCAAATCCATCTAATCCCACATGTGATGGATTTTCAGGTGGGGCCTGTGGGAGGGAACTAGGTCCTGAGAATGGAGCCCTTACGGTAGGATTAGCATCCTCATAAGAAGAGGCCAGAGAGCTAGGTTACTCTTGGACTGAATTCTGCAACAGGAAGTTGGCTGTCTACAACCCGGGAGTGGGCTCTCACTAGAACCCAACTGCGCTGGCCCCCTGATCTCCAATTTCCAGCCTCCAGAACTGTAAGAAATACATTTCTGCTGTTTCCCAGCCACCCTGTGTCTGGTACTGTGTTATAGCAGTCCAAACTGACCAAGACAAAGACATAAAATTGTCTCCTAGTTTGGTGGTTGGAAGATACCTAGTAGTTTCAAGGAGTAGTTAGGGCAGGAGGGAGGGTACCGTGAGGTGAGGAAAGAATTGGGCGCAATGAAGTGGAAGTGATGTATGGATCACTTTTTCAAGAAGCTTGGTTGTAAAGATAGGAAAGGGAAAAACTGGAGCTGGAAGGAGGGTCAGACTGAAGAAGTGAGTGTGTGCATTTAGGTGGGAGAGATGAGACTAACCCGGGTATTGTAAAAGATGCATGGAAAGAACCAGTAGTAACCGTATAATTAATCATCCAAATCAGAGTTTTGAGAGAAAAAGAGGACAGGACAAATGCTACATTGGATGGATGATGCCAAGACAACAGGGACTTTCCATAAACCAGGACATATATGGTCAACCTATCCAAAACTCAGGTTCTCTATGCAAGTCTCTGTGCACTTAGCAAGCTATTACATTTTCTAACTGTAGGTGGCAGCAAAAAGCTTGGCTCTTTTTGACTTTTTTTTTTTTTTTTTTTGGCGAGGTTAGGGGGATGGAACTACATATTGATAAAAGTTAGCCACAGGTTGTATGTTCAAAATAGCAGATTTCAATTTAGATTGGACTTTGGGAAAATTCATTTCGTACCTTTTTATGAAAAGAAGCATCTCTATTGGCTCTCAAAGAGGAAACAATATTTGAGCCATTATAAAATAATGTTAGTTGGGGAGTCATTTTACCTTTTCTTTTTTTGCCATTTTATCCTTTTTTCCAGTTTTATTGGGAAAAAACTGACATATATCACTGTATAAGCTTAGGGCATTCAGCACGATGACTTGTTTACATATATTTTGAAATGATTATTGCGGTAAGTTAACATCCATCATCTCATATAGATACAATAAAAAGAAAAGAAAAAAATTTTCTCGTTGTGATGAGAACTCTTAGAATTTACTCTCTTAAAAACTTTTCTATATATCATACAGCAGTGTTAGCTATAGTCACCATGTTGCATCCCTAGTATTTATAACTAGAAATTTGTCCTTTTTGGCCACCTATATCCAATTCCCCTGGTCCCAACCTCTGGCTCTGGTAACCATGCCTGATCTCTTTTTCTATGAGTTTGGTTGGTTTCTTTTAGATCCCACATATAAGTGAGATAATTTGTCTTTCTCTGTCTTACTTATTTCACTTAGCATAATGTCTTCAAGGTCCATCCATGTCATTGCAAACAGATTTCCTCATTTTTTATGGCTGAATAACATTCCATTGTGTGTCTATTTATGTACAATTGTATATATGTATATACATATGTAAACAATACATTGTATATATTGTGTGTGTGTGTATATATATATGTACACACATATTGTGTGTGTATGTATATGTACCACAACTTCTTCATCCATTCATTCACTGATGGACACTTGGGTTATTTCCATGTCTTGGCTATTGTAAATAATGCTGCTGTGAATATGGGGGTGTAGATATCTTTTTGACTTAGTGTTTTTGGTTCCTTTGGATATAGTCATGGAAGTGAAATTGTTGGATCATAGTAGTTCCTGGTAGTTCTATTTTGAATTTCTTGAGGATCCTCCATACTGTTTTCCATAGCTGCTGTACCAGTTCATAATCCCACCAACAGTGTGCAAGAGTTCCCTTTTCTCTCCATCCTCACCAGAATGTGTGACCTCTTGTCTTTTTTTTTTTTTTTTTGAGAGAGAATGTGCACATGAGAGCAGGGGAGGGGTATAGAGTGAGAGGAAGAGAGATATTCTTAAGCAGATTCTGCGCTGAGCACAGAGCCAGACACGGGGCTCAATCTCACGACCCTGAGATCATGACCTGAGCCGAAATCAAGAGTCAGAGGCTTAACTGACTAAGCCACCCAGGCGCCCCTACCTCTTGTCTTTTTTTTTTTTTTTAAGATTTTATTTATTTATTTGATAGAGAGAGCGAGAGAGCACAAGCAGGGGGAACAGTAGAGGGAGAAGGAGAAGCAGGCTCCCCACCAAGCAGGGAGCCCAATGCGGGGCTCGATCCCAGGACCCTGGAATCATGACCTGAGCCAAAGGCAGATGCTTAACCATCTGAGCCACCCAGGTACCCCACCTCTTGTCTTTTTTTTTTTTTTTTAAAGATTTTATTTATTTATTCATGAGAGACAGAGAGAGAGAGACAGAGGCAGAGGGAGAAGCAGGCTCCCCGTGGAGCAGGGAGCCCGACGCGGGACTCGATCCGAGGACCCTGGGATCATGACCTGAGCCGAAGGCAGACGCTGAACCGACTGAGCCACCTGGGCGTCCCCCACCTCTTGTCTTTTTGATGACAGCCATTTTAACCAGTGTGAGGTGATACCTTACTGTGGTTTTGATTTGCATTTCCCTGATGATAAGGGATGTTGAGCCCCTTTTCATGTGCCTTTGGAAAAATGTCTATTCAGGTCCCTTGCCCATTTTTTAAATTGGGTTATTATTATCAATTATTATTATTTGTTATTGAGTTGTATGAGTTCTTTATACATTTTGGATATTAACCCCTTATCAGATATGTGCTTTGCAAATATATTTTTTCCCATTCCACAGGTTGTTTTTTCACTTTGTTGATGGATTCTTTTGTTGTACAGAAGCTTTTTAGTTTGATGTGGTCCCACTTATTTTTATTTTGTTGCTTGTGCTTTAGGTTCATATCCAAAAAATCATTACCAAGGCCCACATGAAGGAGCATTATTCCTGTTTCCTTCTAGGAGTTTTGTGGTTTCACATTTTACATTTAAGTCTTTAATCCATTTTGAGGTAGTTTTTGTGAATGGTATAAGATAGAGGTTCGGTTTCATTGCTTTACATGGGAAGATGCAGTTATCCCAGCTCCATTTATCGAAGACCATCTTTCCTCCATTGAGTACTCTTGGCTCCCTTGTCAAATATTAGTTGACCATATATGCTTGTTTTTTTTTCCCTGGGCTTTTGATTTTGTTCCACTGGGCTATTTATCTGTTTTTATGCTAGTATTATACTGTTTTGATTCCTATAGCTTTATGGGGATAGCTTGAAATCAGGGAGTGCCTCCTGCTTTGTTCTTCTTTCTCAGGATTTCTTTGGCTATTTAGGGTCTTCTGCAGTTCTATATAAATTTTAGGATTGTTTTTTTCTGCTTCTGCAAAAATGCCACTGGGATCTTGATGGGATTGCATTGGATGGGATTGCATTGATGGGATTGCATTGATGGGATTGCATTGCATATGGGTGACTTTTGGTAGTACTGAGTTTGTTTTTGTTTTTTTTTTAAGTAGGCTCCATGCTGGGAGCTTGAACTCAACATGAGGCTTAAACTCATGGCCCCAAGATCAAGACCTTAGCTGAGATCAAGAGTCAAATGTTTAACCACGTGAGCTACCCAGGCACCCCTGGGTAGTACTGACATTTTTATTTTATTTTACTTTATTTTATTTTATTTTTAGACTTTTATTTTTTTGAGAGACTGAGCAAGAGAGAGAGCACGAGCAGGGAGGAGGGGCAGAGGGAGAGGGAGAAGCAGACTCCCCGCTGAGCAGGGAGCCCGACATGGGACTTGATCCTAGGACCCTGGGATCATGACCTGAGCCAAAGGCAGACACTTAACTGACTGAGCCACCCAGGCACCCCAATAATGACATTTTAACAATATTAATTCTTCCAATTAATGAACCAAGGATACCTTTCCATTTATTTGTGTCTTCTTTGATTTCTTTCATCAGTGGTTTTTAGAGTAGAGATCTTTCACTTCCTCCTTGGTTATATTTATCCCTAAGTATTTTATTGTTTTTGATGCAACTATAAAAGGGATCAATTTCTTTCTTTTTCAAGAAAATTAATTGTTAGTGTACAGAAATATTAATGACTTTTATATGTAAATGTTGTATCCTGCAACTTTACTGAATTTATTGATGAGATCTAAGAGTTTTTTGATTGAGTCTCTAGGATTTCCTATATATTAAATCATGTCTTCTGCAAATAGAAACAATTTTACTTCTTCCTTTCCAGTTCTGATACCTTTTATTTCTTCTTATTGCCTGATCTAGCTAGGATTTCAGTACTGTGTTGAACGGGAGTAGTGAGAGTGGGCCTCCTTGTCTTGTTCCTGATCTTGGAGGAAAAGCTTTCAACCTTTCTCCATTATGATGTTAGCTGAGGGCCTGTCAAATGTAGCCTTTATTTTGTCGAGTTATGTTCCTTCTATGTCTAATTTGTTAAGAGGTTTTATCATGAATGGATGTTGAATTTTGTCAAATGCTTTTTCTGCTCTCTTGAGATGATCATATGATTCTTTTCTTTCGTTCCATTAATGTGGTGTATCACATTGATTGATTTTCATATGTTGAACCATCCTTGCATCCCAGGGATAAATCCTACTTGATCATGGTGAATAATCCTTTAAGATGTTGCTGAATTCAGTTTGCTAGTGTTTTATTGAGAATGTTTGCATCTATATTCATGAGGGGGATTGGCTCTAGTTTTCTAATAATGTAATTTTCTGGTTTTAGTTTCAGGATGATGTTGGCCTCATAAAATGAATTGGGGAATGTTTCCTCCTCTTCATTTTTTTTGGAAGAGCTTGAGAAGGACTGGAGTAAATTTTTTAAATGTTTGGTAAAATTCACCAGTGAATCTGGGCTCTTCTTTATTGGGAGAGTTTTGATTAGTGATTAGTCTCCTTATTAATAATTGGTCTATTCAGACTATTCCTTCCTGAGTCGGTTTTGGTCAGTTGTATGTTTCTAAGAATGTTTCCATTTCTTCTGGGTTGTTTAGTTTGTTGGTGTACAGCCGTTCACAGTAGCCTCCGTGATCCTTTGTATTTCTGTGGTATCAGGTGTAATGTCTCCTTCATTTATAATTTTGACTTGGGTCTTCTCCCTTTTTTCCTAGTCTAGCTAATTGGTTAGTTTGTCAACTTTATCTTTCCAGAGAACCAATCCATAGTTTGGTTAATCTTTTCTACTGTATTTCTGTTCTCTATTTCTGCTCTAATCTTTATTATTTCCTGTCTTCTCCTAACTTTGGGTCAGAAGGAATTTCTTCTTTTTCTAGTTCCCTAATGTATAGAGTCAGGTTGTTTATCTGGGCTCTTCCTTTCTTTCTTTCCTTCTTTCTTTAAGTTTTATTTATTTAAGTAATCTCTACACCCAACGTGGGGCTCAAACTCACAACCTTGAGATCAAGAGTCACATGCTCTTCTGACTGAGGCAGCCAGGCACTCTTAGGCTCTTTCTTGCTTCTTAATGTAGGTATTTATTGCTATCAACTTCCCTCAGAACTGCTTCCACGGCATCTCACAAGTTATGGTATGTGTGTTTTTATTTTCATTTGTCTCAATAAACTTCTTAATTTCCCCTTTGATCCATTGGTTGTTCAGAATATTGCTTAATTTCCATGTGTTTGTGACTTTTCCAGTTTTCCTCTTGTTACTGATTTCTAGTTTGATGCTGTTGTAGTCAGAGAAGATAGTTGGTATGATGTCAGTCTTCTTGAATTTGCTGAGACTTGTTTTGTGGCCCAACATATGGTCTATCTTAGAACGTATTTTACGCGTGTTTGAGAAGAATATGTATTCTGCTGCTGTTGGATAGAATGTTCTGTATATGGCTGTTAGGTCCATTTGGCCCACAGTATTGTTCAAACCTGCTATTTCTCTACCAAATCCCTGTCTGGATGATCTATCCATGGTTGAGAGTGGGGTATTAAAGTCCCCGCAACTTGTATTACTATTTATTTCTCCTTTTGGCTCTGTTAGTTCTTGCTTTATATATTTAGGTGCTCTGATGTTGGATGCATAAATATTTACAATTGTTGTATCTTCTTGATGGATTGAGAATTTTATCATTATGTAATGACCTTCTTGGTCTCTTTTTTTATCATTTTTAGTTTAAAGTCTATTCTGTCTGATATAAGTATAGCTACCCCTGTTATGTTGTTGTTGTTGTTGTTGTTGTTACATTTCCTTGAAATGACTTTTTACATCTCTACTCTCAGTCTATGTGTGTCTTTAAGGCTAAAGTGAGTCTCTCATGGGCAGCATGTCATTAGATCTTGTCTTTTTAATCCAGTCAGCCATTCTAGGTCTTTGGGTTACAGAATTTGATCATTTTATGTTTAAAGTCATTACCAATAGGTAAGGGCTTATCTTTTCCATTTTGTTCATCATTTTCTGGTTGTTTTGTAGGTCCATTGTTCCTTGTTTCTTAACCTGCTATCTTTTGTGTGTGTTTTGATGTCTTTTGGTGTATGCTTTGACTTCATCATGTTTTTTGTATAATTGCTGCAGGCTTTCCCCTTGTGGTTACCATGAGGCTCACATAAAAATATCTTAAAACTATAACCCCATAGTTTAAGTGGACAACAACTTAACTTCAGTAGACGTCCTAAACCTTATACTTGTACTTCTCCTCCTTCTCACATTTTAGGTTATTGTTGTTACAATTTACACATTTTTTATATTGCATAACTAATAACAGATGTGGTGCTGTGCTGGCCTGGGGGAGGGGCAATGTGGTCAAAATATAGCTACGTCTTTACCCTTATAATGCAGTCTATCTTGGTCTCTGAAGTGCAGGGAAGTGCTTCAGCCTCACCTCTATGTTCTAGGATTCTCTGAGGTGTCTTGTTCTTGAATAGTTATGGGTTGTTCTTATGATGGGGAGCCAAGTGAAGAACAACCTATGTCACCATCTTGGTGATGTCACCTTTCGTTTTGCCATTAAAACATGAAATTCTGGGGGCACCTGGGTGGTTCAGTCGATTAAGTGTCTGACTCTTGATCTCAGCTCAGGTCTTAATCTCAGGGTCATGAGTTCAAGCCCTGTGTTGGGCTCCACACTGGGCATTGGAGGAGCCTACTTACAAAAAAAAAATTCTATTAATTTTACCACTTCGGTCATCAGCACATGCACTGCCATATGCACATATGTCTTGTTTGTATATATAAATTTTTAGTCAAGTCCAATTTTGATAGATCTTAGGGAATCTTGCTATTGAAAGTTACAAATATTTAAAAACTATTACAACTGATGCCAAATTTTTTGTTATCAAAGATAAGACCAGAGAAATCCAAAGATAAAAAAATTTTAGAAGTTCAGGGGCGCATTTGCTTTATATATTTAGGTGCTCTGATGTTGGATGCATAAATATTTACAATTGTTGTATCTTCTTGATGGATTGAGAACTTTATCATTATATAATGACCTTCTTGGTCTCTTTTTTGGCTCAGTCAGTTTAAGCGTCTGCCTTCAGCTCAGGTCATGATCTCAGGGTCTTGGGATTGAGTCCTACATCAGGCTCCCTGCTCAGCGGGGTATCTTCTTCTCCGACTCTGCCCCTCCCCTTGTGCTCTCTCTCTCAAATAAATAAATCTCAAAACAATTTTTAGAAGTTTAGAATGGTAAAGTGAAAGTGCACACATTATTCAGACAATCTTGATGGAATCTAATGTCATAAAATTTAAAATTCAGAAAACTTTGTAAGAGAAAAAACAGAATTAGAATATTCTCCCCAGGTCCATCAGACAAATCTGAATTCAAAACCCAGATTTGCCTTGATTAGTTACATGATCTTGAGCAAGGAAAGTACTTAACATCTTTAGATCTCAGATTCCTAATCTATGAAATGAGACAGGGCATACTTCAGTGAGTTGTTTTGCATATTAAATGAGAAAACAAATGGGCAAAGTCTACATATGTTCATTTCCTGTTCTCCTCTAAACATGAATATGAAGGCGTCTAAACTAAAATTGGCCATATACAAACTTAACCCTTAATACATCACAAAGATTAAGAAAATGGAATTAATTCTACCAATAGTTTTCAAACAAACACTCACCAACAAAAGGCTTGGACATACCTTAGTTTGGTAGTTTTCAACTTTACATCTCAGGTTCCAATTGTCCAAGTACATCTTAACGCATGGAGAAGTTTCACTACAACGAAATTTTGGCATGAAAGTTTGCATTGTTTGGATTAGGGCCAGAATTCAAACTTCTTCTGCCGAGTCTTCTGCCTTTTTTCATTTAACGAACTCTATTACTGTGTTACTTCCTCCATTCCCTCTTAGCTTAATGGAAATGCTAAAAGCAATCCACAATATCAACCATATCAAATATCATGGATCATAGTCTCAGTCCTGGAGGAGTCTACCTACCCCATATGGGTGCCTTGCTACATTACAGAGGTCATGCTTGCTGAGACGCACCCTTTGGCCAGTCTGGAATTGGCAAAGCTAGAGTCACTAATGGCTTTGACAGCAAACAAGAAGTGTCCACTGCCTCTGTAAGACCCCCTAAAATGCCAGTAACACTAGGAAGTTATGGCTTTTTGCTGATATAATTGACTAAATTGGGGGGGTTGGCTTTTTAAGTTTTTATTTTAATTGCAGCTAGTTAACATACATTGTAATATTAGTTTCAGGTGTGCAATATAGCAACTTAACACTTCCCTATAACACCTGGTGCTCATCACGACAGGTGCACTCCTTAATCCCCATCACCTATTTCACCCATCCGCCCACCCACCTCCCCTCTGATAACCATATGTTTGTTCTCTATAATTAAGAGTCTGTTTCTTGATTTGTCTCTTTTTTTCCCCTATTGTTCATTTGTTTTCTTAAATTCCATGACTGAAATCATATGGTACTTGTCCTTCTCTGACTTATTTCGCTTAGCACTATACTCTCTAGCTCCTTCCATGTTGCTGCAAATGGCAAGATTTCATTCTTTTTTGTGGCTGAATAATATTTCAATGTGTATAGAGACCACATCTTCTTTAACCATTCATCAACTGATGGACACTTAGGCTGCTTCCATATCTTGGCTATTATAAATAATGCTGCTATAAACATAGGTGTGCATGTATTCCTTCAAGTTAGTGTTTTTGTATTATTTGGGTAAATACCCGATTGTGTGATTGACGGATTGTAGGATAGTTCTATTTTTAACTTTTTGCAGGAACTTCCATACTGTTTTCCACAGTGGCTGCATCAGTTTGCATTCCCACCAACAGTGCGGGAGTGTTTTTTCTCTGCCTCCTCACCAACACCTGTTGTGCCTTGTATTGTTGATTTTAGCCATTCTGACAGATGTGAGGTGATCGCTCATCGTAGTCTTGATTTGTGTTTCCCCGATGATAAGTGATAATGAACATCTTCTCATGTGTCTGTTGGCCATCTGTATGTCTTCTTTGGAGAAATGTCTGTTCATGGCTTCTGTCCATTTTTAAATTGGATTATTTGGGTTTTGGGTGTTGGGTTTGATAAGTTCTTTATGTATTTTAGATACTAACCCTTTAACGGATGTGTCATTTGCAGATATCTTCTCCCATTCCGTAGGTTGCCTTTTAGTTTTGTTGTTTGTTTCCTTCACTGTGCAGAAGCTTTTTTGTAGTCCCAATAGTTTATTTTTGCTTTTGTTTCCCTTGCCTCAGGAGACATATCTAGTAAGAAGTTGCTATGGCCAATGTCGAAGAGGTTACTGCCTGTGTTCTCTAGAGTTTTGATGGTTTCTTGTGTCACATTCAGGTCTTTAATCCATTTTGAGTTTATTTTTGTGTATGGTGTAAGAAAGTGGTCCAGTTTCATTCTTTTGCATGTTACTGTCCACTTTTCCCAACACCATTTGTTGAAGAGACTGTCTTTCCTATTGGATGGTCTTTCCTGCTTTGTCGAAGATTAATTGACCATATAGTTGTGGGTTCATCTCTGGATTTTCTGTTCTCTTCCATCAGTCTATGTGTCTGGTTTTGTGCCAGCCCCATACTGTTTTGATCACTACAGCTTTGTGATACAACTCAAAGCCCGGAATTGTGATGCCTCTAGTTTGGTTTTTTCAAGGCTGCTTTGGCTATTCAGGGTCTTTTGTGGTTCCACACACGTTTTCGAATTGTTCGTTCTAGTTCTGTGAAAAATGCTGTCGGCATTTTGATAGGGAGTGTATTCAATGTGTAGATCGCATTGGGTAGTATGGACATTTTAACAATATTTGTTCTTCCAATCCATGAGCGTGGAATGTCATAGACTAATCTGTTGATCAGCTGCGGTGGACTCTTCAGTCCTTGCACATTCAATGGTTAGAGTTTGTATTGAGTTTGACGAATATGATAAAGAGAGGAGTATGGGGAAGAATGCTGGTGGGAGGTGAGTGCTGGAAATGACTAAGATCACTGGACATGTAAAACCATGGGCTACCACCGCACCATGGAAGCAAAGCTCACCTGTCAGAAACATCTGCCTTTCTTCCTCTCTCCCTCCCTCCTTTGTTTCTCTCCTTCAACAAATATTTATTATGTGTTATGTATGCCCAGCACCACTAAAGTTACAAATGAGAACAAAACAAACTGGTTCTTGTCTTCATGGACCTTCCACTCTAGTGAGGGACACACAAAGAAAAGCAAACACGATCCACACAGGAAAAGGCTGTGAATTTTCTCTAGACTTGATCAAACTCAGGATATCTGTCGCAGCCATGTCGACAGTTACCCTTTCACGGCTTCCTGGCTTTTTGGTGGTCTGCACACCTAGGTTTCCCACGGAAATGGATAACTGGCAGCACTGCCACCTAAATAAACCTTTCTAATTGTAGCAAACGCAGTATTAATAACGAGCTAGCTTGTCACTGTTGCTCAGCAGCCCTCATACGTGTTGCTAAATCAACACCTGCTATCACTTCCTTATCATCGACTTGTCCTGCCTATGGTATCTTTTTTTTCTTTAAGATTTTATTTATTTATTCATTTGAGAGAGAGAGAAAGAGAGAGAGAGAGCATGAGTTGGGGGGAGGGGCAGAGGGAGAAGCAGGCTCCCTGCTGAGCAGGACCCTGGGATCATGACCTGAGCCGAAGGTAGACGCCTCACTGACTGAGCCACCCAGGCGCCCCTTCCATAAAGCAAATTAAAAAAAAAAAAAAACACTTTAAAGAAATGAAATAGATTGTCCTAGTGAGCAAGTTTAAAAAAAAAATCTAAGTAAAATTTGGTCTCTTTCTCATTAGTGCTCAATTGTCCTCAATCCACACAATCCGACTTTAAATACATACTCAATCCCTCTTAATGAAAAATTCCAGGCCTTTCCACTTTTGCTGATCTGAAAGCTTATATTAAGGTCTGTTCTTAATATTCCCTTTAACTAATATATATGTATATATTCCTTTTAACTATGTTATATAAAACATGATGATTTTTTCTTAATCATTGCTCACAACTACACATTTCCCAAGTTGCAAAATTCCATAAATTAACACTCTTTGAGTGATCTGGGTTTATGCACATAGGAGAGGATTCATTTGTACCCTTGTCTCCACTGATTTTTCAACTTGTTCCTCCTTGCTCATTCTGTGAGGAATCTTGCTTTTTGGAGATCAAAGAAAAAAAAAAAAACAAGTTTCCCCTATACTTCTGTCTTTTGTTTAGGTTACAAAATCAACATTGTTTTTTATATTTGCCCAAGATACACTATTAAAATTACTTCAAAGCCTTTTAACCAGAATGTGTACAGAGAAGCCTTGTGGCAAACTGCAGAACTATTTTATAAGAAATTAATTTGAAATGCTAGCAGAGACTATGGCATTTGCTTTCCAAAGTGACATTACTTTAATTCGGCAAGAATATCTTAGAGCCATTCTGAGTCAGAGAACAGGATGGTATTTTGATCTTAAAAGATAAGACGTTAATTCCAAATAGGTAATTATGCATAGGGTTCATTATCCTTAGTGGTAGAAGCATTAGGGTGAGTTTCCTCCATGAGTCAGTGCCAGATTCCTATCCCACTCTTACACACTATTAAACAGTTTTTCCTTCTGGTTTATACACAATGAGGTGAATATCTCTTTCCCCTGCTGAACCAGTGTTGGGTACGAAACCTATCATTACCTTCGATGGAGATGGCAGTCAGATACTCCAGCAACCTCATCTGATCCCTAGATCCCTATATATTCAGCAGGGGAAGTCATGTTCCTCATAAAGTCAGAGGACCTGGTTTGGAATCCTAACTCTGTCACTTACTAAAATTATAGTTTTGGATAAGCTACTGAATTTCTCTGTGCCTCAGTTTCCCTGTCTTGTAGAATGTGAAAAATAATGACCACCTCATTGAATATAATTCAGTAGGTGAAAGTACTTGGCATTAGCAGGTGTTCAGAGAATGTTAGTTTCCTTTCTTCTACAACCTAGCGGGACGAAGAGGGAGGGAGCTGTAGCTGTCAGCTGCTGCTGCATAATAAACCACACCAAAACAGGGTTCATTCTGGCACAAGCCTCTGCAAGTTGGCCGGGGGCACCGCTGTAGACTGTGAGTTGCCAGGGCGGCTCTACCTCTGTTGTCTTGTTCTGGGGCCCATGATGATGGGGCAGTCACCACCTGTTCCCATCAGCAGAGGCAGAAATGCAGGAGGGCCGACAAGAAACACATGAGGCTTCTTCTAGTTGAGGGTCAAAACTGGTGGCCGAGCCCGATGTCCACAGTGTGGTGAAACATATACACGTCCAGGGGGAGGAACTGCAAAGCCATGTGCAAAGGGCATGGACACAGGATGGTTAAGAATTAGGAAAAACATGCAACCTCTCAGAGAAGCAAGACCAGCCCCGAGACCTCATGACATGCGGACTGGACAAAGTCAGGCTAATAAAATGTCCTCCAGCCTATGAGTGGAGGAAGCAGGAAGGAGGCTTGTGTGGTCCAAAGGGACAGGGTGGTGTTAAAATGTTAGCCCTTTCACATTTACAGAGTCGAGAACAGAATGAACTGGGACAGTGAGGTTAAGACAGTATAGGATCCCCTGCAAAGTCAGATGAGCTCCTTAGTCTAAAAATACACACACAAAGGAGGATGATGAAAATAATATCTGTGCTGTCACACCCATTTATCAAGTGACATTTACAAAGAGACTGGTGGTGAATATCTGTTTCCTGTGAACTCCAAATTAATGGACACACACAGATTCTGCCTCTGCTCATTTCGTCATCCACGAGTGGTGGCCGGAACATCTGCTGTGTAGCAGGCACTGTATGGAGGAATCAGCGAGCAAGGCGAAACTAGTGGAGAGATGAGCTAATGAACCATCACGAAACAACGTGATCAGCACTATGGGAAAAGCATACCACGTGCGGCTGGAACATACGAGGGTTTCCTATTGAAGCCTTGGGAAGGGGACGGAAGGCTTCAAAGAGGAGGTGCGACCCCTAAAGTAGGTATGAAAGCTCAATAAAAGTTCTAGGTCATAAGAGAAAAAGGTGAAATGTTTTATGATGGTTTCAGCATCACTCATGCACACAGGAAATGAGAAAGTGATCCGGACAGAAGCTCTGACAGGCAAAAAGAAAAGGGACGCACTTGTAATATTCCCTGTTTAAATGCCTCTCGGGAAGGCAACTCCGCAGTGGTCAACAACGACGGGAAAGGGACTCTGTTTCCTGGCTACTTCTCACAGATTTAGCTCCTTTTAGTCACTGGACAAGTATTATGCGCCTGGATCCAGCACTGCATTAGGACAGACATGGCTCCTGCCCTCGTGGAGCTCCGTCCTTATCAGAAAGGGTGCTGTGCCACGAGGGAGGGGGGACAGGTGTTTGCGAGCCTCTCGCAAGGGGATGTGACCCCGTCTGGAGCATGAGGGAAGACTGGCAGAGGAAGCAGGCACTGGGCGGGGGGGGCAGGGGCAGAACATCCCACGAAGATGGGCACAGCGTTACATAAGGAAATGCAATTCTGCCGTACAGAAAACAAGAAAAGCAAATGGGATGGTAAGCGCTTAGCTTGTGAGGCAGAGGTGGAAACGGTAAGATGTTTCAAGTAAATAACCCGTGAGACATGTTAAGCAGGATGAATGAAGCACGTGTGTGCTAAACATAGATAAGAAGCACGGAGCAAAGGAGAGTGTTAGTTACACACAGAAAGGGATGGAAGCACCAAGATCGACCTCCTTGATGGCAATGCCATGCCTACACTGGCCATATTTGGTGTCACCTATTCTGCCCCATGTAGGCTCTGCGCTCCAACTGCAGGTGAAAGGCCTGGTGGCTGGGCAGGTCATCGGTGAGCTACACTGGCTGGGCATGCTGCCCCTTGAGTCTCTCTGAATAGGAAGTGTGTTGGATCCAGGCACTTTTCTTCTGCTGACCCCCCTGTCCAACCCCAACCCTGCTCCTCGTAACCACATCATCAGAAAGAAGGCTGGTGGGAAAACAACAGAAAAACTAGACAACCAAACACTGTTGAAGGCAGGGAAGGCAGGAAGGCAACCACCCATTCGTAGTACGTTAACCTACCCTTATGCCTTCCCCCTGCTTCTTCTCGTGTCTTTTCAATTGCTCAGATAACCCACGTAATTCAAGCATCTTCAGATGGTCTGTGAGACCTTCTGTTCTGTGACCTCTGGGATAGTCTGCCTGGTGCTGAGCTCGAGGCTACCACTACATCCGAGGTCGAGCTTCACGAGTGTCTTCTGCAGAGCTTAGAAGCCTCAGGGTGAAGGGCACCCAAAAGATGGACAGTTGGGTTTATCCGGGCTGGGGGTTCTGCCAGTGGGCTCAAAGAAAGTTGGGTAGGGGATCTAGGAAGTTGGCAAGAGGGAGGCTGACGTGATGGACACGGATGGACTTTAACTCGATTAGGGAGTGAACTGGGGGAAAGAAAGGAAGTAAGCAATGTGGGCAGGGTGTTGGGAGCGCACAGGAGGATGAGGAAGAGGGGCAAGTTTGGCTGGTGTGAGCCACAAGCTAGAAGGATGGGAGGCTGTGGCGGGAGGGAGATATTTGAATGTGTGACTTCAGAAGGGATCCAGGTCACCTCTGCCTCAAGTTTGTCATATGACCTTGAAGTGATTGTGCCTTTGGGTTCAGAATCAACTTAACTGCACCTGCCTTGTCTTGCCCTTCAGTACTCAGTCCTCCTTCCCCGTCTCTGTAACGGCTGCAAATCCATGATGCTAAGAGACCCTTACATTTCCCCCACCCCGTGGTGACTAACCCAATGCACACAGCTAACCTGTAGCTTTTCGCACAAACTCGCGCCCGTTGGCAGATCGTTCTGCTTCATTACAAGACTATAAATGTCTTGACATTGAAACTGCTTAAACATTTTACTAAAGCGATCCTGTTCTTAAATTTAATTCAACAAGTAATCATTAAGGACCTGCTCAAGGCCATGCACAGGGGCAGGTCCTGGGCAGCAGTTTGGGGAGTGGGGGCAACAGGTATGGGCGGAGCCACTCCTCCAAGGTGGCCCGGCAGGCACAAGCCTGAAAACATCTCCTCTAGGGGATGCCAACTTTGTGCCAGATACAGGTGAAGTCTTCTTGCTCCCGTCTCAGTTCTCCTTTCCCATCCTCAGAGTTACCCAACACGGTGACTCGGGGAGTCTCCTCTGTCCCCTGCTTGTGTCCGTATGTCCATCAAAACATGGAGTATTGTCTTGCTTTTTAAATGTACCTAAGTAGTATATTTTATATATTGTTCTACAACCCGTCCTTCCCACTCAACATCTTTTTAGTATGAGACTGCACCACTGGATGACTATGCAATTCCCCACTGACAGGACATGTAGATAATATTTCTTATCAGCCTGGCACAGTTCTACGTGCCTTCCAGATTCTCATTCACATATCCTCAAAACAGGCAGTATTACGCCAGCCTGATTTTATACATGAGGAAACAGACACAGAGAGGCTAAGTAACCCATTCAAGGTCACACAGCTACTAAGTGGTGGAACAAGGATTCAAACTCATACTATTTGTCACATCAGGTCTTCATCCATGACCCTTGTGCTATGGTTTCTCCGTCTTTCCCTATCACAGTCTTGCAACACTTATTCTCATGCCTACTACTAGATGCACATGAGTGGTTTCTCTCTGGTTTTTACTGGGAACTGGAATTGCTGGGTCCAGATGGTGTCTCTCATTGTGATGAGTTTTTATAGTGTTAACTAGACTGGAACAATTCTGAGGCTTTGAAGGAATTCAGAGCAATTAAATAGTTACTTCAATGTTTTATCCAGCTTTTAATTCCAGCCTTTTTTTCTGTCCCTGTGATCTTCCAAGAGGAGGTTAATAGAATATAAAAATACTTTGAGAGAAGAGATAGGACAGAATGGCCTTTTTGAGTTGCTTATCTCATTCATCACAAAGGTACTTGAACCCAGCTGTGTGATGCCGTGTGATCTATCCAGGAACTGGACATTTCCTCTGTATAATTCAGCCCATAAATTTCCCTTAGTCTGCTAAACCACTTAGGGGATTCTGTATGTTGGCCTAAGCCAATAATTTTGAACACATTTTTGCAATATGATTATAGTAAGAACAGAACAGCTTTGGGTTTCACAACATTCCAGCATAATCGGTGTAAGTCTGAGAATATTTGTGGAAGTACTCTCTCCCTACTTTCTCATTCTTATTCGGGTCCGAACTACAGGATCCTCATTTGAAAAGCACCAATGTATGTGTTTCTGTAATAACCAAGGGCACTCATTAAATCCAACAAATACAGTTACCTTACAGATGAGATGTCCCCAGTGACTTTAAACGGCAAAGTGGAAATAGGAACCGGGGGGGGGGGGGGGGGCTTTTTGTTAACCCTCTCTGAGGGCCTTTTTTGCCCTGGCTGAGTTTGAAATAGCAAAAACACAAACCATAACATGCGCCTCAGAAACGGTGAGGTCCAGGCTTGCTCTTTCTCCCTCTCTTGTCCATTTGTGGGCCACTTTAGGGGAAATGGATATGTGTAATGCTATGGTGGAAATACTAATTTTTCAGTAGGTCGCAAGAGGCACAGTTTGGGTGAATAGTTTGATACTCCCTTTCTGAAGGGAGGACTTGTAAGTGAATTGGCACATTGACCAATAAAGCGACCCGGTGTGGAACAAGGAAAAGAATGCATCTGCTCTTGGGAGGGGGAAGGGAGGACAGAAGGGACCCTGCCCTGCACAGGGAAGGAGTGAGGGAGAAGCATCCTTGGATGGCGGGACAGACGAATCCAAGGGAACTTGTAAGATCATGGGTGATGTAAAACCCTCCTCCGTCACCCCTATGAAGTCTCTAGCCAAACTGACATTGGCCACTAGAGCTTTTGGTGGGAATGGAATTCTCTCTGGAGCATTCAAAGTCATGACAATTACACATGATACAGAAGTGGTTTCCAAACTGTGTGTGTGTGAAAGCAACTTAGTGTTTTGTGCCCAGCATTTAACAAAGGAAATAGGACAGAATAGAAAAGATCAGTTTGCACAGAGAAAGGGTAAGGAGGCTTTTGGAAAATTCTGTATGTATTTTAGTCCATCCAGACTACTATAACAAAATACCACAGGTTGGGTAGCTCATAATCTACAGAAATTTCCTCACAGTTCTGGGGCCTAAGAAGTCCCAGGTCAGGGTGCCAGCATGGTTGAGTGAGGGCCCTTTTCCTGATTCGTAGCTGGTGTCTTTTGTTGTGTCCTCATGTGGTGAAAGGGGCAAGGGTCCCTCTGGAACCTCTTTAATAAGGGCACTAATCCCATGATGGTTCCACATGATTTAAGCATCTTCCAAAGGCCCCACCTCCTAATAATCATCTTTGGGGGTTATGATGTCAGCATATGAATTATGATTATGAATACAAACATTTCAGACCACAGCAGTACGTATGTCCTGAGTTATGCTATAAAAGGTGTTTCTTTTGTGGATCATGGTAAAAAAAAAAGTGAGAAGCTCTGTATCATGTGCCAATTACAACAGTCATCTTGACAGCCCACTCAGCTCTGACAGATGCCTAGAGTCCTTATAAAAGCAGTCCTGACATCTGTTCATTGCAGCACTATTCACAACCCCCAAGAGATGGAAGCAACCTAATGTTGAGGAGGGATGAATGGATAAACAACCTGCGATATAGACATACAATGGAACATTATTCAACCTTAAAAAAGAAGGATCCTGTCAAAGACGGCAACATAGATGAACCTGGAGAACATTACGCTGAGTGAAATCAGCCAGTCACCAAAGGACACATACTGCATGATTCCACTGAGATGAGGGATCTCAAGTAAGCAAAGTCCTAGAAACAGAAAGCAAAATGTGGCCGAGGGGCTGGGGTAATGGGGGAGACGGGAGTACAGAATTTTAGTCACGTAGGATGAGAAAGTTCTAGAGATGCGTTGTACAACAATGTGCATGTAATTAACAATACTGTTGTATACTTAAAAATTGTTAACTGGGTAAATTCAGGTCATGTTTTCTAACACACACAAACACACAGGTCATGTTTTCTAACACACACAGACACAGGTCATGTTCTAACACACACACACACACACAGGTCATGTTCTAACACACACACACACACACACACACAGAGGAGTCCTGGCTCAAACGTTCCCAGGGTTGGGTACTAGCTCCTACCTTCCGTTCTTCCTGCTTCCTTGCGTTTAATGCCTTGCTGATCTTGTTTTGGCATCTCTGCTGAGCCCCTTTAGGCAACCCTCTTTGGCTGAGCCCACCTTGCTCAGGGGGCTGCGTCTGACTTGTGGAACTGGGCTCCACTTGGAGCCTGCGGGGCTCCCAGGTGGGAGCAGGCTGCCCCTCCCCTAGGCGGGTGAGAGCAGGAGCGCAGAGCCCTGCGCATGCGCGCATGCCACCCACCTCACTGCGCCTACCCGATGACGGAAGCCCTGGAAGGGGCTTCTGGGCACGTTCCTTCTTTCTCTCTCCACTTTCTACCCACCGGCTGTCTTCTGCGAGGAGGCTCCTCGGGCCACCAAAATGGCCGCGTGTGCCAGCCAGGGTCCTTCCTTGCTCAGAGGTTGCTCAGTGTTTGCACTGACAAGATGCTCTCAGTGATCAAACTCTACTCCAGCTTCCCTGAACTGTTTTTCAACTATGCCTGACTTTTGGCCTTCCTCTTGTCTCCGCATGGTCCAGTTTTAGCAAGAATCCTCCTCAGTCCGTTTATCCAGGACCCCCCACCCTCAATATCTGATCACCTTCTGACACTGATCCTCCTCCCCATCCCCAGATGAGGTCTGATCGCCCTGGCTGCCCTCAACAAGAATCTTCCTACCCCTGATGTTTCCTCTCAGTGATTTCCATCCACTGCCCCCGACCCTGCTCCTCGGCTATGAATCCCCACTTGCCCATGCTGTATTGGGAGTAGAGCCCAATCTGTCTGCCCCACTGAAAGATCCCATTGCGGTGGTCCCTACGAGCCCCCCCTCCCTTGAATAAAATCTGCCTAACCTCTTCAACAAGTGCCATGACTATTTTCTTTCCTTTTTTTTTTTTTTTTAAAGATTTGATTTATTTATTTGACAGAGAGAGACACAGCGCGAGAGGGAACACAAGCAGGGGGAGTGGGAGAGGGAGAAGCAGGCTCCCCGCTGAGCAGGGAGCCCAATGCTGGGCTCGATCCCAGGACCCTGGGATCAGGACCTGAGCTGAAGGCAGACGCTTAACCAACTGAGCCACCCAGGCGCCCTGACTATTTTCTTTCCTTAATAGTGCTCACGTGGGTTTCAAAGCTCAACAGATCATAGACTCTGCAATCAACCTCCTCAATGTTTGGTCGAGGGGGAGCGCTCTTTTGTACAGATAGGAGCGAGGAGACAGCCAGCAGGACTGCTGTGGACTGAATGCAAATCAGACTGTGTCACACCCCTTCCCCAAACCCTCTATGGCTCTCTATTGCCCTTGACAAAAAGTTCAAACTCTCTACCTCAGTTTACCAAGACCCGCTTGCCCTTTACCACTCCTCCACTTCCGACTCCTTGTCCAGGCTTCCAGAACAGCGTGCAGCTCCCAGACCCTCTCTCCTGAGTTTTTTTTCCTGCCTTTGTCAAGTCCTGCTCTCCATTCCTATAGTTCTTTGGGCTGGCTAATTCCTACTTACTTTTTAAGTCTTAGCAGAAATGGAGCATTTACCATGAAGCTAACAAAGCTTAAGCTTCTGGGTCTGTGCCAAGCCTTCATACCTAATTTTGTAACCTGGGGTTCCTCTTCTTAAATAGGGCCCCAAGTTGTATAAGCCTTAGACCTCACAAAATCTGAATCTACTTCTGAATCTCAGCATAGACAATCCTGTCTCCCAAACTCCTTAAGATGGGGATCTTGATCTCACATGTGCTGCCCGCCCAACACCCCCGCGATAGCCCTGACTATGCTCCCATGTGGGCCTATGGACTCAACAGTCTCTGCCCTGAAACTCAAAGAGAAAAGGTATTTTATCTTTGTCCCTCGGGTGCCGAGATTCAAAGTGCATAGTAGGTAGTAAATAAAAATGTGAATATTTGATGCACTGCATACATTGATTTGGGGAAACAATGTTTTTTATGTTTCTCAAGGTATTCATAAAACCTCTGACATGAATGAAGGAGTGAGCACAATCCAAGAAGGATGTTCAAAACACTGCCCTGGCCCTGTGTCTTCCTGATTCTGTCCCACTTCTTGGAGCTTGACAGAATTTGTGGCAACTTCACCAAATAAACGCAGCTTTATTGTCTGCCCTACCATCTAAGGATCTCTCTGAAACAGGACATTTTTATTAAAAAACAAACAGAAACAAAAGATACAGCATCTCTTCAAACTTAAGAGCTGTCCAATGTGTCCATTTTTCTTCCTCTGAGAGTTCATTATATTATACAATTTACTTTTCTTCCCTTTTCTTACTGAAATCTCAGGTTAGAGCCATTGGACACTTGTCTACTCCTGACCATGACTCTTGCCCAGGTGCAGCCCAGGGAGGGCAGGTCCCCTTTCTGTGCCCTCTCTGCCCTCGTGGATTCTTGGGTGACATAGTGGTTGAGAACAGGCTCTAAAGTTGGTTTTCCTGAGTTCAAATCGCAGCTCTTCTATTCACGGGTTGTGTTCTGTGAACTTGAGCCGGTGACTTAAAGGACTATTAACGACCAGTCGTTGAACTTTCAGGAACTCTGCACACCTGTCGAAGAACTTGAAATTGGCCTTAAGAGGAGTATCTACGCCACGGAAACTGGCAAATGTTGCAGAAGGGTCCCTGCCCCCTTCCCTAACCTAGTTGTTGCCATGAACCAGCACTGTGTCTTCCTTATCTATAGGAGTAATAATAGTGCATAGCTCATGGAAAATTTGGGAGGGGGTTATGTTAAATATGCTTACTTGTGCATGCTGAGTACTCAGCACTTGTGAGCTACTCTGGGTGTTTCTCCCATTTCGCATGGTCCAAAGTCTTTCTGCTTCATGTGTTCCTTTCTGCCATAACATTGGATCAGCCAGATCCAGCACATACATTGGTAATAAAAATTTTAAAAATCACTTAGACTAATTAGGGCCTTAAAACAACTAGCTTGTAATTGATAGGAAATGTGTGGTCTGATGTTGTTTATGAGGCAGATGGTGATGGGATGACACACATATTATAAAATTAGAATTCTTCTAAATTTAGCCCTGATTACTTTTTAAAAATTTTTTATTGTTATGTTAATCACCATACATCATTAGTTTTTGATGCAGTGTTCCATGATTCATTGTTTGGGCATAACACCCAGTGCTCCATGCAGAACGTGCCCTCTTTAATACCCATCACCAGGCTAACCCATTCTCCCACCCCCTCCCCTCTAGAACCCTGTTTGTTTTTCAGAGTCCATCGTCTCTCATGGTTCGTCTACCCCTCCGATTTCCCCCGCTTCATTCTTCCCCTCCCGCTACCTTCTTTTTTTTTTTTTCTTAACGTATATTGCATTATTTGTTTCAGAGGTACAGATCTGTGATTCAACAGTCTTGCACAATTCACAGCACATACCCTCCCCAGTGTCTATCACCCAGCCACTCTATCCCTCCCACCCCACCTCCCACTCCAGCAACCCTCAGTTTGTTTCCTGAGATTAAGAATTCCTCATATCAGTGAGGTCATATGATACATGTCTTTCTCTGATTGACTTATTTCGCTCAGCATAACACCCTCCAGTTCTATCCACGTCATTGCCAATGGCAAGATCTCATTCCTTTTGATGGCTGCATAATATTCCATTGTATATATGTACCACACCTTCTTTATCCATTCATCTGTTGATGGACATCTTGGCTCTTTCCACAGTTTGGCTATTGTGGACATTGCTGCTATAAATATCGGGGTGCACGTACCCCTTCGGATCCCTACATTTGTATCTTTGGTAGCCCTGATTACTTTTGCTATACACATTTCATTTGGCTAGATGTTAGAAAGAATTTCTTTTCTGGAATGTCTATTCTTTGTCTCCCAGTTTTAGGCAAAGACCGTGAAGATAGTTTATTACGGCATTTGGTAATTCAGTAAGCAAACATGTTCTAAAAAATTTAAATAGCTGTGTTGAAGTAAAATATGCTGAAAATTCACACGAATGATACACAGGTTAATAAAGACTTTGGTGAGGGGCACCTGGCTGGCTCAGTCAGTGAAGCATGTTACTCTCGATCTCGGGGTTATGAGTTTGAGCCTCATGTTGGGTGTTGAGATTACTTAAAAATAAAATCTTAAAAAAAATAAATAGACTTGGTGAGCAAATAAACTCTTGGCAATATATTGCTATTATCTGAGTGCTAAAAATACAATATAGAGAGACTTTGGAGGAAGATGGCAGAGTTAGGAAGACCCTTAGGCCACCTTGCCTCACAGATACAACTAGATAACACCCACATCAGTGTATGTAAAGTATGACTCCATAGACCTAAAACATGGGGGGATAGGAGTAAGGAATGGGTTCAGACTTAAGTGACCATCAACTTAACATAGACAGCTATATGCAGAAGATGTTACATATAAACCTAATGGTAACCACAAATCAAAAACCAATACGGGATATGTGAAAAATAAAGAGAAAGGAATCCAAGTATATCACTAAAGAAAGCCAGCAAACCATGAGAGATGAAAGTTGGGAGAAGAAAGGAACAGAAAAGAACTGCAAAAAAGGGGCGCCTGGGTGGCTCAGTCAGTTAAGCATCTGCCTTCTGCTCAGGTCATGATCTCAGAGTCCTGGAATCAAGCCCAGCACTGGACTCTCTGCTCAGTGGGGAATCTGCTTCTCCCTCTGCCTCCGTCTGTGCTCTCTCTCTCTCTCAAATAAATAAATAAAAATCTTAAAAAAAAAAAAACTGCAAAAGAGCCATAAAACAACCAAAATGGCAATAAGTACATACCTACCAATAATTACTTTGAATGTAATGAACTAAACACTCCAATCAAAAGACCTGTATGAGACTCATTTCAGACCTAAAGATACATGCAGATTGAAAGTGAAGGGATGGAAAAGCATTTCTCATGCAAATGGAAGTGAAAAGAAAGCCGGGGTAGCAATACTTAACATTGGACAAAATCGACTTTAAAACAAAGACCATAACAAGAGACAAAGAGGGACACCATATAATCATAAAGGGAACAATCCAACAAGATCTAACAAGTGTAAATATTTATGCACCCAACATGAGAGCGCCCAGATACATAAAGCAGCCAATAACAAACATAAAGAAATTAATAAATACTAATCCAATAACAATAGGAGACTTTAACATCCCAGTTACATCAGTGGACAGATGATCTAAACAGAAAATCAACAAGGAAACAGTGGCTTTGAGTGACACATTGGACCAGATGGATCTAACAGATACATTCAGAATATTCCATCCTAAAACAGCAGAATGCACATTCTTTTCAAGTGCACATGGAACATTCTCCAGAATAGATTACATATTAGGCTTCACTACCGGCTATTTACCCAAAGAACACAAAACACTAATTTGAAAGATATATGCAACCCTATGTTTATTGCAGCACTATTTACAATAGTCAAACTATGGAAGTAGCCCAAGGTGTCCACTGATAGATGAATGGATGAAGAAGATGTGGTCTATATACAATGGAATGTTAACCATGTAAAGAATGAAATCTTGTCATTTGAAACAACATGGATGGATCTAGAGAGTATAATGCTAAGTGAAATAAGTCAGAGAAAGACAAACACCATATGATTTCATGGAGTTTAAGGAATAAAACAAATGAACGACAACAACAAAAAGAGACAAACCAAAAAAACCAGACTCTAAACTCTAGAGAACAAACAGATGGTTACCAGAGAGAGGTGTGTGTGTGGGGGGATGGGTGAAACAGGCGATGGGGATTAAGATTACACTTATCATGATGAACACTGAATAATGTATAGAATTTTATATGCCTGAAACTAATATAACACTCTGTTAACTATACTGGGATTTTTTAAAAATATTTTTTTTATTTAACATTTTATTTATTTGTCAGAGAGAGAGAGAGGAGGGAACACAAGCAGGGGGAGTGGGAGAGGGAGAAGCAGACTCCCCGCCGAGCAGGGAGCCTGATGTGGGACTCAATCCCAAGACCCTGTGATCATGACCTGAGCCAAAGGCAGACACTTGACTGACTGAGCTACCCAGGCACCCCTATGCTGGGATTAAAAAAAATATTTAAGTAGAAAATTGTACTCAAATACTCACCAGTTAAGATACAACTGTCACATCGAATAATCACTCGTACTTTTATATTAATTTCTTTAAAAAAACCTATATTGTATAAAATGGATTTTAGCTATATAATATAATTAAGTGGAACAATGTGACAAATTAAATATATTTCAGGCACAAATAATAATATTTAATGGAGAGGTTTTCTTTTTTATTTAAAAATACATTCTATCAATTGTCAAAAAACTTGCTGGATACTTAAAAAATATATAAAAATAATATATATACGTATCTGACTCACTTTGATTACTAATGAATTAACCGCTTATGTATAAATATAAGTATATGCCAGTAAAGCTTAAACTCAATGTTTTCTTTTTTTTTTTAAGATTTTATTTATTTATTTGACAGAGAGAGACAGTGAGAGAGGGAACACAAGCAGGGGGAGTGGGAGAGTGAGAAGCAGGCTTCCTGCGGAGCAGGGAGCCCGATGTGGGGCTCGATCCCAGGACCCTGGGATCATGACCTGAGCTGAAGGCAGTCGCTTAACGACTGAGCCACCCAGGTGCCCCAAACTCAATATTTTCTTAAATGAGTCCCTCACTTATCCCCAGTAGGTTTGGGGGGCCTTATTTTCCACTAGTCTGCATGGTTAATAGAATATGTGTATGTATATCTTAATCTAACTTTATCAGCATTTACAACTCTAGGAAGAAAAGTGTTATTAATGCATAGTTGATCATAACAAAATCATGACAGATTCCATGCCCAGGATACTTTGTACTGGAGAACTCTTCAACCATGATGCTTAGAAGTTCATCCCAGGGCTCCTGGGTGGCACAGTCGGTTAAGCGCTGGACTCCTGATTTCGGCTCAGGTCATGATCTCGGGGTAATGAGTTTGAGCCCCGCATCGGGCTCCACACTCAGCACGGAGTCTGCTTGAGATTCTATCTCCCTCTCCCTCTGCCCCTTCCACTCATGCTCTCTTTCTCTAAAATAAATAAATAGCTCTTTAAAAAACCCCAAAGTTCATTGCTTCAAGTGACTGCCCTCTTCGGGGGAAAAAAAATTGCCTGCCTGAATGATGTTTATAAAATGGCAGACGTCAACATGTGAGAAGACAAGGGCGTTGTTGCTTGGATTGAGGTTGAACTCTGTGCCATCGACGCTCCTTCTCCTTCAAGAGGCTCTGATGTCAACAAATTCTTGGCCTCTGGGAATTCTCCCCCTTGCAGCAATGAACCTTTTCCAAGCCTTTCTCCATTACTGGGGTTGAGTCCAGTCTCAGCAACAAGTGTCAGGAAAATTAATATCAACTGGTGTTGCCCCCTCATCAGGCAGGAAAGGACATTCCCAGAGGATGCTGGGCTGCCCCATGGAGTTTCCTCCCAGCCTTCTCCGAGTGGGTTTCCTGAGTCCCATACCACCAATTGCAATCTATGCTCAAGTGGTACCCATAACGGGCTGAAACTCTGGAATGTTCTGACCACTGCCCACCACCTGTTCTGCTCCTGAGGCTTCTGCCCTGGAGTCTCCAGGCATGAGTTCTACAGCTTAACCTGGTTTGCAGGGGTAGGGTTCTACATTGTCTCTGCCCCAAGTTCTTTGCTGGCAAATTCTAGTTCTCTAAACAGTCCATGAATTTGGATCTTGCCCTGGCCAGGCCCATCGTGGCTGGGGCTTGGCCCCATGACCCTGTCCTGTGGCTTTGTGGCAGCAACGAAGGTTGGCAGGTTACCCATCGCCATGCCTCCTGTCTCCCATGATGACTAACCACCTGTTGGGATTCTTCAGCACCACCTGCCAAATGCCCCAACACACCTCTGGTGCCCTGTTACGCTGCCCACTAACGCTCGCTTGAACCCTGAGTTCAACCCCGACTATTTCCCACCTATTCCAAGCAAAGTGGTTGAGAGCATGCCTTCTGGTATTAGAACCTCCGGGTGCCAACCTTGCCTGTTCCCACTCATGAGACTTTGGCAAGTCACTTGATATCTTTATGCCTCATTCTGCCATCTTTAAAATGGGTTTACTCTGATTCACAGGTTGTCCAGAGGATCTGTAAAAGTCATACTTGCAAAGTGTTTAGAAGGTGGATTAGAACAAAGCACCACACACTGCAGCACCCAAACAGCAGACATTTTCTCATACTTCTGTAGGATAGAAATCCGAGATCAAGGTGTCTGCAGGGTTGGTTCCTTCCAAGGCCATTTTCGTCGGCTTGCAGATGGCCACCTTCTCCCGGTGTCTTCCCAGAGTCTTGCCTCTGCGTGTGTCTGTGTCCTAATCTCTTCTATAAGGACACCACTCATATTGGAGTAGGTCCCTTTCTGCAGACCTCATTTTAAGTTACTTACCTCCATAAAGACCCTAAATCCAAATACAGTCACATTCTGAGGTCCTGGGGGTTAGGGCTTCAGCATATGAATTTCCAGGGGGCACCGTTCAGCCTATACCAACAAGGAAGTAATTTGTGTAACAGCCTGACGGTGGGGACGGCAGGCAGACGCTCGGGACTAACCCAGCCTGAGCTGCAACATTCATTCTGCAGCTCCCTGATGACCTGGCATCATATGGGTCCAGCCTTTGGCATCTTGGTCTAGCGCGCATTCATTCCAAACTGTCCGAGGAAGAGAACAGATGGAGAAAAACCAGCCTACCACAAAAAGATAGCACCACTTAGGAGTAGTTGAAAGTCATGTTCCAGGCAGAGAGCCCTTAATGGTTCACTTCCTTGGGTGAATACTGTGATCCCTTCAGAGACTCTGTTTTACCAGACAAATACTTTGACCTCCTCCAAATGAATGTTATCATCACCCCATCAGAGAACAATTGTAAGTTTTGGAAGTCTGCAAACTTACAACAACAGACTTGACCACCTGCCCCATTCTTGATTATCCTGAGGGCCTTCTTCCCTGCATATCATGAGATCCTCTGCTCCATGAGGTGGTTCTTGGAATGTGTGGGTCCTTGGTTGTCTTTGTGTATAATTTTGATGTGTTAAGGTTTGGGAATGTAACGGACGCCCAGTTACTGGCTGATAAGTTTTACCTTCTCTTTCTTTCAACGCATTTTGGTAAATGACAATCTTATTTTAAATTCTGAGTCTCTGTCTGGTCTTGTTTCCGCACTGATTGTGAACAGGGTAAATACAGTTTAGTCCCTATTTATCAAGCACGTGTTATATACCCCAGTCAATGTTAAATAACTACATTATTTCACCGAATCCTCTAGAGCCCCCTGTGAAACAGGTGCTGTTACCCTCATTTTACTAGAGGGAATGAGAATTCAGCGCAGTGCAGAGCTAGTAAGTGACAGAGCCTGGATATGAACCTGAATCCCTCTGACTCCAAAGTCATGTTCCTTAGCCCTCTGGTTTTGCTTTGCTTTGTTTTTTTTTTTTTTTTTTTTAATCTAACAGAACTCCAGGCTTGATCCTTATTTGTCTACCAAGTGGAGTCCCACCTCTCCTCTTCCATTGTCTTGTTCCTACATAATTTTAGCTAAAGCAAGATGTGCCGGTGTGGATCTGTACTTCCAGTGTCAGGGACCAGCAAGGGCTAAGCTGAATGAAGTTCCTTGATCAGAAAGCAGGTCTGATAAGAGCAGCATCAGCTACAAAGCACTGACTTTATTGGGGATAATGGTTTCCTTTATTCTGCCCTAGGGATAGGCTTATTCTTGAATTGAGTTGGACGAAGTTTAATCTAACTTAAAAGCGGGAGAGAAAAGAAAGTATAATAAAAAATGTAAAAGCTCCAAGTAAATGATACAAATTTTGCCAAATAATTTGGAGAGAAAAGTCAGGCAATTAACACTTGTGCACACACCTGGCCATGGTAATAATAGGTTGCTTTTCTCACAGAAACACTTGAATACCCCCTACTCCCAACAATGGGCATTGGGAGTGGAGTAGGCTGACTAATGTGACCTTAATGGTTCATGGGATAATGTTTCCTTCCTTTTCAAGCTGTTCTTCCCTTGCTTACCCAGCCACAGCCCTACCCTGACCTTAATAACCGCAACGAAAGCTGTGTTCAGATACGCAGGGTGAAGGCGATTTTACAGCACGCAGGTGCTGCATGGTTTTTAAACAGCCACAAAGTGTGACCCTGTCGTAAAGTCAAGAGTTCGCATCATCTTTTCCTAGTGGCTTTTATTTTTTTAATGTGGGGTGGAGGAGAGGAGAGACTTGTCTCAGAGGCTCTTGGTTTGACTCCAGGCGGTAGTATAATGGAAAGTCAAGAGCACCGATTGGGATCACATTCAGGCACATAGATCTTGTCTGGCTTTGGGCAAGTTCCTTAATTTGATTTAGCTTTCTCCTACACATACAAGAAGTACATATCTACAGAATGAGGGTCTTAAATCTTACACCACCATTGTTGCGAGGATTAAAAGGCGAGCTCCTTTGCTTGGTGCCTAGCAGAGGTAAACGCTCCACAAATAATAGTTTCCCTCCCTCCTTCCCTTCACAGGGCCTTCTGAGGGTTCCTTCAGGGGTTAGTAGCTTACAGAGAACCCCAACAGAGAAGCGCTTGATGTCGAGAAATGACCAGCAACGACTTTCACGTATTTATTTGGATAATACATACTGAGTATGAGTATGAGCATGCCTCGCCTTCATGGAGTTTACAGCGTAGTTGGGGGAACAGATGGGGAACTGAGTGATCACATATACAAATGTAAAATTCCAACAACGACAAGCGTTGTAAGGAGAGCTTCACTGTGCAGGAAGAATCTATAAACACATTTGACTTGGTCAGAGAGGTCAGGGAAGGCGTGAACCCTCAGTGATGTTCGAATTGAGATCTAAAAAGTAAGCAGACGTGGCAAAGAGAGGAGTGAAGAGTGTGCTAGGCAGAGGAAGCAGCAGGTGCAAAGGTCCTGTGGCAGCAGGGAACAGGGCGAGTAAGGTAGGCTTGAATAATGGCCAGGGTGGATGAACACAGGGCTTTGAGGGGGAGTGAGGTGTGAAGGCAAGTCTAGGGAATATGTGGGGGCCAGAGCAGGCAGGGCCTGGGAGGCCACTCTGTCAATGGTGAATCTTTGAAAGTAAGTGGTTAGAATAACAGCGGTATATGGTTAATTACCATACGTGGGCTTGAAAATTTTACAAGTTAGCAAATGACTTATAGCTAACACAGAATCAAGTGTAAGGGTTTTATCAGAAACCGGATGGGATGGCCGGTTCTGACCAGTGGTAGTCGACACTGGCTCATGCACACTTATCTCCAGAAACATTGAGACTGGGCAGATGCCCAGCTTATTGTCCCCCACTGCTGCTCTTGGCTGTGCCTCCTGGGGAGGGCAGAGTGGTATGCCGCTCAGGAGACGAAGCTCCTGGGGACAGGTTAGGGAGCATCATTCTGGTCCTCCATAAAGGCCACCTGTGATCTGGGGTCTTTTCTCCACCCTGACGAGCTGAATGAAATGGAAGTGTAAATAGAGAGTCTAAACTATCTCCACAGTTCATATTCTTTCCAGGTCAAAATATTACTTGTTATTATTATTATTTTCATCTCAAATTTGTACAGTCATCAGAACAAAATTCCTTCAACCTGTGGCTTGCTCCCCTCCTGTGGTTCCCTCGGAGGGAGGCTGCTGACAATTCACAGACTCACTGTGGCGTTTCATGGGGGCTGGAGCTCAGAATCAAACGTAAGACCTTTTGACTCATGTAGCAGGAGTCCCAGCGTGAAGCTACTCTGTGATCAACCTGGGATTCCATATTCACTCTCTGCAAGGAGAGTGGCCACGTGATAGCTGAGAGCAAAGGAGACAGCACTGCAGGACCCTCAGGAAGGATCAGAGGCTTGGAAGGGGGCCTCGAGCCCCTGGGAGTGGGAGTGTAGTTGAAGAAGTCATGTCCACCTCCAGGTGTCCGTGGGCTGGGTGGCCAAGAGACCAGGGCTGCATTCAGAAGATGCACCAGCATGGAGCCAGCTGGTGCTTTTGCTCTGGTTTCTTCCTTCAAAGGTGGTCTGTGATTATAGGGTTTTGTGGCTGGCCACCCCCTCCGCTCCCTCCTGGCCAGGGGGCAGGAGGGGCTAAGAGGAGGTCACCTGCCTCGTTTACAGAGAGGCTGATCCAACTGGGAAATCCCAGCAGGATTGCTGTTTTCCCAAAAGACACAGATCCCACAGCATGGCACTCCCATATCCTGTTCCCAGGGATCTGCCTGCATTCTGCTGAAAGCCGATTCTCTGTTCAGATAGCTGTGGATTAGAAGTATTTCAAATTTCAAAATGTTGTCAAATACACTCTTAGTTGCTCCATTAATGATGTTCTACCTAAAGAGGAGTAAAAAATTGAGCTAAGCATCCCCCAGAAGAAAACCCAGTAGGATTCTTGATTGCTAGCCACACAAACCAACTTTTATTGAAGTATAACATACATACAGAAAAGTACACAATCCAAAGTGTACAAAGAATTTTCACAAACTGGACACACCCACGTAACCAGCAACCAGATCAACACACAGAACATTCTAGAAGCTCCCCTTGTGCCCTTCTGGTTCCCATCCTCCAAAGAGTAACTAATATTCCCTACTTGCGACAGCATGGGTTAGCTTTGCTGAGTTTGGCCCTTGACATAAATGGAATCACGTAGTATGAACTTGCCCTATGTCGTGAGCCTCACACCATGCTGTGGGGTCGAGCTACAGGATCGTTATTCCCACTGCTGCCCAGGATTTCACTGTGTGAATACACCAGAATTTGTTTATCCATTCAACGTGGGCACTGGAGTGCTTTCCGGCTTTGGGTTATTCCGAATAGCGCTTCTATGAACAATCTAGTACTTTTCTCTTGGTGAACACATATACACATTTCTGTAAAGTACGCACCCAGAAATGGGGTTTTAAGATCATATGATATGTACATCCAACCCAGGCTATTTCATGGAATAAGAAATTTACTGGATGGAGCTTGGAGGCTCAAAGAATTGACAGAAAGCTAGAAAGAAAGAGACCTAGGAGGATGTGGGGGGTGGGGCAAGATAGCTAGTGGGGCCGAGGAATGGACCGGGAATGGTCTACTCAGCACTCTGCCGTCCCGGGTCACTGTTAGCCATGGGCACAGAATCCCTGCAGCCGGCCAGGCTTAGATGCCTCCCCTTCTGGGCCAGTGCAGCCCCTGGATCACCGCAGCTCCCATAAAACCAGTCTCAGCATCTTCTCATTTCTCGGCCACTTGCTCCAAGCTCATAGGTCCAGGCCAAGGAGTCCAGGCAGTTCACATCAGGCCACTGGCCCCTCCTTGGCCGGCCTGGTGCTGGAAAGGGGGTACTCCTGAGAGACAGGGAAGACCTCCCCCTTTCAGCATCCACAGTGAAAGGGAGTACTATTGCATCCCACTAAATGTACATGTAAGGGATGATTCCCTCCCCGTAGGAAGGGGGGGTCAGATGCTGGACAGCCAAACTGCGAACACAAAGTGACAACAGTCCACAGCGGGTGCACCCACTTTGGTTCACTTCCTAGTGAGTGGCTAGCAGGGCGAGGGGCTCATCTATCTGTTTGGGTATCTTGGAGCCCAAGTGCATGAACTTGCCTTTAGGAAGAGGGCAGTGAGTTCAGGGACACTTTAGAAGGGACAAACCAAAAAGACGAAAAAGCATCTCACAGAGGAAGGTAAGGGAGAGAAGAGGAAAAGGAAAAAGCGAGAGACAGAGGGGAGGGACAAGAAAAGTGAAAACCAAGGAGAGAAAGTCTGGAGGAAGGCGAGAAGCACTGTTTCTTCCTGATCTGATTTAGCCAGCTTCCGTGCTTGTCCCACTTTCTCGTGTTCTCTGATGTGCTTTTATGAATTGTGCTTTGCTTAATCAGGTTAATGATGTTGACATGGACCACAGAAGAAAGAGCTCCTGGTCATCAACTGAGACGGGGAAGGGTTTGAAGTCTGATGATCACACACAGCCACACAATTCTGCTCTCATTAGAGCATACAGCTTCCTAACCTCACTGGTGATACCTGTGAGCTTTAATGAAGTGAAGAATCACTTCCAACAAAAGAGGCAGAGAATAAAAATGCACTAAAACCATTTGCAAGGTGGCAAGTTATTAATTGATCTGAAATTATATTTGGCTCCTTGTGGGCAATTCTACATGAGTCCTCCAACCACGGTGTCTTTGAAGTCATGCATTCCTGCCAGTGTTATATTGGAGCTTTTAGCAATTTGTTTTAAATGATAATCAGAGCTTCCATCTATGTACACCTCTCTGTGGCCTCCCAGAGAGAAAGGTGGGAGGAGTAATTACCATTATCCCCAGTTAGCAGGTTAGAACATTCCAGGCCCACGATGGCTTGTCCCATATCATGCAGCTGGCTGCTGTGAGAGCCAGGGAGGACACCAATGGAAGGGCACAAACTTGGACAGGGAGCTCTCTGCCCCCGTGGTTTACTCTCTTTCATCATTTTTGTTTTAGGCAGGGCGTGCAAATTGGTCTCAGAAAACCCAAGGGCTGTCTAGTCTTTCACTGGGGCATCCACGTATCTGTCTTATCGTTTTCCACAAGCTATTTAGGCCCAACGTGCCTTCTCCTGGCAAAGATGAGGAGAGAAGTGTGCTGCACTTATTTATACTAGAGAGAGATAGAATGAGCAAGCGGGAGAGGGAGAGGGAGACTCTCAAGCAGCCTCCCCGCCGAGCACGGAGTCCGACATGGGGCTGGATCCCAGGACCCTGAGATCACGACCTGAACCGAAATCAGGAGTCGGTGCTTCACCCACTGAGCCACCCAGGCGCCCCTCAGTTTTCCTCTCTTTAAAACAGACAGACCTACTCTCGTGATAGTTATTAATTGCTGGGGCATTAAATAAGTGAATACGGTCAATGCTCAGATCATGGGTGGTGCAGAGAGATTTGCTGCCCTGTGGCTCGCTCCTCTGGGGCAGGAACCACTCTGGTGACACCCCACGGGGCGACGTGCTGCACCCAAACAGGTCCCTACTAGTGCACCCAGGACAGAACTATGGAGGAGTCAGAGAAGGAGAAGCAGGAAGACGGGACATGTGGAGGGGGGACAGTGCCCTTGGCTGGTGCGGCCGGAGCGCACAGACAGCTCCCATGGTGTGCACGGACAGTGCAGCTTGCTACAATATTCCCCCAACATCGACATTTGTAGAAGGACCCTCTCCAAAGTGGTCGAGGGTAATCAGTGGGAAACAGGGACCTGTGACCTTGCAGAAAAGACACACATTGGGAAAGCCGTCTGATGCTGTGGATGATTTCCTTTCTAACAGGATGACGGAAGAGCAGGAGATAGAGAACTTCCAGACGAAAACGTGATCCACATATCTCAGTGGGTCCAAATGCTCTAATTTGCTACTGAATTATTGGGAATGGGGGGAGGGAGGGACGTAGTTTTTCTTTTCCATAAATTAGCCACTGAAATGTATGAGCTCGATGTCCTGAAGAGAGAATTGATGCTTTAAAAAATTAAACCCTTAACCCCATACTTATTTTTACTTGGCACGTGTTATTTGGCTACGAAAATGTCTATTTGCCAGTGATGGAAATGCCATGAGAATGAAAAGAAGGCATGACATGGAACGCAACTAAGAAAAGCAGCGGAGGAAGGTGGCCCTGGCCATCCCGGTTGGGGAGCGGGGCGGGTGGCTGGGACTCCCTATGGCTAAGAGCATGCGGTCTCTGCCAGGGAATTATGGACAGAAAAAGAGCCACGTCATCACCAACGGAGTCAGAGGATGGTACAAAAGAACTTCTTCTCTCGGAAGGGGTTTTCTGACGCAGGCACTGGTATGATGAGAGGGTCTTCGCGCACGTGAGCTTCACAGTAGGCCAGGAGATCCGCGGCTGCCTGGGAGACCTGCAGGGGACACAGCACGGGTACTGGGTTAAAAGCCAGTTCACGGTGGGTCCAGCACAGAGGTGTCCGTGTGGACACGGCCAAGGATAAGGCCATTCCCAGCCTGGAGACAGGGTCTGTGCAAACCCAAGGAGACAGGGTTTGAAACATGCCTGGGTGGAAAGAGGTCTGGCCTGCGGGTGCTAGATCAACCTCCAGAGAGGAATAAGAAGGTCCAGACATCCTTGCTCTACTCTCAGTTGAGTGATGAGTGGAGGCTCCAGGCCAGTAGCTTCACAATTACCCTGCTAAACCATGTCTAGATGAATAAAGCTGAGAACTGGGCCCGGCCAAACCAGTGATTGTGTTTATTATTGTTATTAATTGTTTGACTGCAATCCTCTCTCATGACCAGCACAGAGAGACACTTCATTCTCCCCAAGAGAACACATATTATTAGCATATTATATAGATTACATACATGAGCTATGTACTCTCAGCACGTGTCTTAACTCACAATGGCCATTCCCCTGTGCAGGGAGTTGCTGCTGACCAGAAATCTCCTTCCCCTCCATTTTCCTTCCAGTCTTACCTGAAGCCTGAGGATACATGGTGGTGGTGCCCTGAACTATCCTCCTCGTTCAAGCCCAGGGGTTCTAGAGGAGGAGCTGGGTGGGAGCCGGCAGAGGGCCGAGACGCCTTCCCTAATAGGAAAATGAAGTTACCAGCTCGCTCCTTTCACCCGGGGTCTGGGTCATGTGCTCGGCAAATGAATGGCCTGTGCATTAATGCATCCTGCCAATTAGGTTGTTCTGTCTGCAAGGGCTTATTAGAGGCTACAGGCAGGGGTAAGTATACAGCAGTCAAATGAGATCCTTTCGCTACATTCAAAGTCTAAATCTTCCCTAGAATGTTAGAAACATTCCACAAATGAATGAAAAAATGTCTTTGAGCCTCCAGTGTATACAAGTCACACACATTCCCTCCAGGTTTTAAAGACTGACCTATCTTCCAAAGTTTCCCAGAAATTCTGATTTCCAGCCCAGACCTATCTGATTTAGCAGTGGCTGGAATCCTACAAATAATTCTGGTAGAGATGTATAAGACATCCTCCCCACCCCCAATAAAACTAGAGGTTGAACAGATGAGGCAAGCTCGGAGCGCCTGGGTGGCCCAGTCCGTTAAGCGTTTGCCTTCAGCTCAGGTCAAGATCTCAGGGTCCTGGGATCAAGCCCCGAGTTGGGCTTTCTGCTCAATCGGGAGCCTGCTTCTCCTTTTCCCTCTCAAATAAATAAATAAATCTTAAAAAAAAAAAAAAAAGAAAAACTTTAATACACCTCGGTTTACCTTTTGACATGATCCAGCTGGCCCAAAGCTAGCTTGCTAAATTGTAATTGCAGTGTGACCCTTCCCGCTGGCCACACTTGTTCAGATGCTTAACATCCTTCGTGGGTGGATTTGAATAGTTCCATTTCCTGAGAGCGACCACAAGGGGGCGCCCCACTGGGGGCTGCTGCACGGTGACCAGGATGTCAGACCAAGGCACTGGAAGAAGGGGCCCCAAAAATGTAGCTCTGGAGGTGCCAACCTCCAGTTACAAGACAGTCACAGGGATGAAAAGTAAGCAAAGCGTAGGGAATATAGTCAAATAGTATTTTAACAACACTGTATAGTGACAGATGGTAACTACACTTACTGTATTTTGTAATGTACAGAATTGTGGAATCACTGTTTCACACCTGAAACTAATATAACACTGTATGTCCGCTATAGTTCAATTTAAAACAACAATGAGGCTTTGTAGGACGGCTGGGCGAAGGAGAGATGGGGCTGGGCTGTCCCGGCCTCCCATCCCTGTCTCTGCTGCCCACACAGCTCTGAGTCTACAGCACCCAAACAACTGAGCTGTTTGTGTCTGGCCTTTGCTAGTTTTCAGCAGATCTAATCTAGGGAATTTTCTATCACCTCTAAAGGTGATACTGCACTTGGTTCCACAATTTTTCTTTCAGGAAAACAGGCTGTTCTTCGATTGCCTCCTTTTGCTGCTGGTTTTAGGATCGCAGATGTGCTTGCTGAGTTAGAATGACAGTCCTCTGGACGGTGGAGTCCTGTCTGGTCACCTGTACAACAGGAATGAATACCTAATGGGGACTGTCTTGGTGCCAGGTAATAAGAGCCCAATTTAAGACCAAACGGGCAGATCTGGGTTGGTTCCATGCAATATTTATATCCTAGATGCCCTCGTTTTGTTGAAACAACACTCGAAGAGCGCGTAAGTCATCCTACAATCAAAGAATCAAGGGAGGTTTCCAGCTCAGCCGTCAGCCCCCTTATTTCACAGAGCGTGCGATGTTCCTTTATTTCCTGCATAAACAGAGTATTTGGATAACCCCCAAAGTTTGTTGTTATGTGATCTGTAAGGATAAATATAAGTAATGAACATCTTAATGAGTCTTACACATGAAAGGTGACATCCTGACACACAACTTAAGATCCAGGCATTACTTAACCCAAACCTGCTTGTTAGGTTGCATGGGAGGTTTTTCTTAATCAGTCCTAGATTGATTTTTGTAGTTGAAAGTTTCCTTCCACGCATATAAAATATGGGCTGCAGGCTTTGACAAATTGCAGAAAACATCTGCCATCTTTGAAACAAAAAACATATGATTTGCTTTCAAAGAGAAAATTTTATTTGGGTTGGAAATTTAAAACTCCCTTACTGTTTACGCTTTCTCATCAAGCCTAAAGTCTGCTTTACCTAAAGACCTCTGTTATGAAATGCCCAGAGCCTCTCTGCCTCTGCTCCTTAGTATTGAACTGTTAGAAGACAACAGATGTTGAAAAGAATTGGCAGCCTGGGAGCAACTGTGGAATTTTACCATTGCATTTCAGAGTAAAAGAGGTGATTAAAACAGCCCAAGTTAGCACATAATCCTGTTAGTTACACTATAATTACAAGCTTCAATGATGGGAGAAAATGTTGCAATTACTATAGTCAAACTCTTCCGACAAGACAGATGACATAATTACTATTCTGGCTGTGACACCCACTGCATTTATCCTTTGCATCTAAAGTAGAGCAACTCACACCTATTTCCCAGCAATCCTGGTCTATTTAACCATACTACTCAGAATCAATTTCAAGCATGTTGGATGGTTCTGCCTGTTCCTCCCTCCACCCCAAGAAAACAAAGCAGGATTATTGTCGAGAGCACAGCCAGGTTGCAGCCCCCGTGGTGCAACAACAGTATCTTTTACAAGGTCAAACTCGGTGCACGCTCCCAGCGGAAGTCATATGCTGGTTTTCCCCAGTGGAACCCTCAGGACATTACAGGAATTATACCTCACCTCTAAAGTCTGAGCAGACGTCACAGGGTGAATCCTTGTGCATTTTTTCTTTCTTCTAATGTCAGGAAGTATTCGAGATCAAAACACCAGTTCCTAAGCACACGCTCAAGATACTTGCTTATTATGATGCCATGAACCAAATGTTTGTGTCCTCCCCCACCCTAATCCAAACAGGGAAGCCTAAATCTCAATGTATTTGGAGGTGGGGTCTTTGGCAGGTAATCAGGTCATGAGGGTTGAACCCTTATGAATGGGATTAGTGCCCTTCTAAGAAGAGACATGCGAGAGATCTCTCTCCACCTGCCATGTAAGATGGGAGAGATCTCTCTCCACCTGCTATGTAAGGTCACAGCAAGGAGGTGGCCACCTGTAAACCAAGAAGAAAACTCCCACCAGAACCTGACCACACCGGCACCGTGATCTTGGACTTCCCAGCTTGCAGAGCTGTGAGAAATCAATTTCTGTTGTTTAAGCCACAGCTCTGTGGCACTCTGTTATAGCAGTATGAGCTAGCTAAGTAAACATTTGGCTTCTAGTGGATCCCAGCAACTACTCTGTATTGATACAGATCAATATAGGCAATTTTCAATCATTGGGTCCTAGGCCACAGATATAGCAGCTAGTTGGGAGTGGGGAAGGTTATCCCTGGAGGATACAAGGTGGGAGGGGGCTGGAAGATACATGGGAATACACGAATAATATAACAGAGAGTCCCTCTCTGAATTCTAAAGTCAAATGTTCATAATGGTGGATTAGCTATCATTGCATAAGGTTTTTTTTTTTTTTCCCCCCACATGAGAAGTTGATTGCACAATGAGTGGTAAATCCAAGATACTTGCAAGAGAGTTTAGTATCTCCAGTTAACCTAACTAAGAGCTGATATTACATGGCCTTCACTGCCGGAAGAGCTAAGCCCTCACTGAGCTTGATTAGAATGATTAACCAGATCCACCGTGGACCTCAACCTAACCAAACCCTTTCAACAGGTAGGTACATGTCCTATATGATTCTGACCACCTCTTAGTTTTGACATATCCCAATTTTCCACAAAGGAACCCCTAATTCAATCATTTTGCAAGTTTACTGAAAAGAGTAATTTATTTGGTGACAAGAAGTAGTGAGTCACTCAAGAGGTTTCTGGGGTTTACTTAAAGGTGAAAGATGGATGTAACAAGAAGGTTCTAGGCTCCAGGGATTCTAGAAAGCCAGCGGCATCTCTTAAGAGAGGAAGCGTTGGACTGTGAGTCAGGAAACAATGTCTCTGATCGAGCTGCACTCAGCTCTAATGAGCTGTGTCATTCTGGGCAAGACAAACACTCGGGCACTGAGCATCAGTCCTGTCAACGGGAATAGCAGTAGCTGCTGGTCTGTGATGAAGTGACATAATGGATGCTATTATATATACGGCATATTATTATTTCATTATTCATTTGGCTCCTTTCTGGGAGGGCGTTGAGAAACAGACATGAGGAAGTTTCTCAGAAATTATTAGGGCAACTGGATGCCCACAGTGCCCCGAACCCAAATCCTCATGAATTGGAAGTGTCCCTCACCTTTTTCAAACACACCTTTTGTCTTCTTGTTTTCCTGCTTATGTTCTCTTCTTTGATTTAATTCAAAGATTTTTCTCCTTTGATCTGACAGCTATTCTAGAATCGCTCATTCCTAGCCCCGTCTTTGAATTTATTTCTAAATCTGACTGTAGACAGTTACCATCTGAATCGGTCTGGGTGAGAGCTATGAACGTTTCTGGGAGAGGATGAGAAACCAAAGAGAAGGTTTAAATTGCTAAAGTAGCAGAAGGAGCAACGAAGGGGTGGGACCTAGAGTTCAGACTGGACACGTCGGAAAGGCAAAATCTGTTCGCACTGCCTTGACCTTGGGCTGGGTCACAGGATGTCATTTATATTTATTTTCTTTTAGACATGTCATTCTTTCAACCTTCACATCATTTATCATCTTGATTATATCCCTTCCCTGGACTTCTCCGGACGCTTTTAATTGGCTGTGAGTGACCTATCAGAACACGATGGACTCCCTGATTTTGTTCTTTTTCAATTTTCCACAGGAAACACCATGGTATTTGAGCCTCACTCATCTTCTGTTTTAACAACAAGTAGCTTTCACTTTAGAATCTTCTCATTTGGCTTCGGAAAACACAGCGTGTTTTATCTTGTAGAGAAATGAAACCATAAAGAACACATGTTGTTCTTTTAAAAGAACTCACAAACTGGCAGCACTGTCATGACTCTTAGAAGGGCTAGAAAAAAAATAAGGGTAAGACACGTGAAAGACTTATCTGTGAGAAGAATATGAGGAAAACTGGTTCAAATATAAATGTGAAGCAAGAGCCAAAAGGCTGACACCCAAAGGTCTGTCCCAGCAAACTTCTGCACACTTACTATTCGGTTCCACTCAACAGCTCTGTGTTATCCATGCTGATGGGCAGAACCAGTAGAGAAGATAAACCTGACCTCATTTACACTTAAATTTGGAATATAATTTATGATTTTTATGCAGTGTGTTTCCATGAAAATATGGTCATATTTTGCGTTTGGCTACTGGTCCCTAAGGGAATGAGGAGGAAGATATAGATTGTATACAAAATGGACAGTGTACATGCAGATAATGTGGGGGTGAGATCCTATGTGGGAAGGACAGAAAGGGTCTCTTTTTCTGCTTACTATACCACATGGTCACCTCGCATGGCACCCTCTTCCCCCTTCACATATCATCATACCATATAAATGATAATAAAATCAGAGGAGGGAGTGAGTAATTGGGTCCTCAGGGGATGGTGGCATCTCTGTGGAAGAGGTGATTCCAATGAAGAACTTTAATTTTGAAACAGCTTTATTGTCTTTACAATAATAATCCTTATTTATTTGTAAAATTGCCAAAGAAGTTCAAAGCTGGAAGCAAAAATCAACTGCCACTTGGAGACAGTGCTTTGGTGAACATCTTTTCCGATATCTTACTATTCATCTTTCTACATACAATTTCATATACTGTTCTGTAACATGCTTTTTTGTTAACTCAGTACCCACAGCTGTATGTCATTGTTTAGGATGATAATGAAGTGTAACACTGTCTCTACCTAACTTACTTAACCAATACCTATTGATGGACAGTCGAAAATTACAATTTGTCGACATTATAATAGGGCTCTGATGAAATTCTTACTTCCCTTCATTATTTGTGAGATAGTCTCTGGATAAATTTCTAGAAGTGAGAATACTGGGGTCAAGAGTATGCACAATAAACATTTTGATACATACCCCAAACTATCCTTCTGGAAGACTATATCAGTGTCCACTCCAACCATCAAAAACCTCTCACTTCATGGCCGATGAATGACAGTGGATTTCATCAAAGATTAAAAACATCAACAGTCTTACAGTAGCCAAGATATGGAAGCGATCTGAGTGTCCATCAATAGATGAATGGATAAGGAAGATGTGGTATATATATATATATATATATATATATACCTACACAATGGCATATTCCTCAGCCAAATAAAAGGATGGGGATCATGCCATTTGTGACAAGGTGTTTGGACCTAGAGGGTATTATGCTAAATGAAATAAGTCAGACTGAAAAAGACAAATACCACATGATTTCACTCATATGTGGAATAACAAAAAGCAGCAGAGTCAATGAGAACAAACTGATGGTTACCAGAGGGGATTGGGCAAAATGGATGAAGGGGAGTGGGAGATTCAGGCTTCCAGTTATGGATTGAATAAGTCAAGGGAATAAACGGCAGAGCATAGGAAACATAGTTAATGGTACTGTAATAGTCTTGTATGGTGACAGATGGTAGCTACACTTGTGGTGAGCACAACATTACATATAGAGAAGTTGAATCACTATGTTGTACACCTGAAACTAATGTCACATTGTGTGTCAACTATACTAAGACAAAAACAACTGTATGGGTCTCGATGTGTGTGTGTGTGTGTTTTTAAGCAGATCATAATGTTGAGCATAATTCTTTTATTATTTATGGAGGTAAATGTCCCTTCATATATTTAACCATTTATATTTCTCCATTTTAAACTGCCTAGTCATTTGTACAGTTAAAAAAAAGAGGATCTTTTCTTATTGACTTTTCAGAGAAATTTCAGAGAGGTTTAGAGAAATTAACCCTTTGTTACACAAGCGCAAATGTATTTATTTTGTTGATTGGAAATTTTCACCATATTGAATTTTTTAAAATACAGTCAAAACTTTTATGTTATGTACTGTGGATTTTGTGGTATATTTGGCCTTCCTGAATATTTATAAAAACAGTTGTTCCTATTTTCCTAGTACTTTTATGGTTTTATTTGTTATATTTAAATCTTCGATCAGGGGCGCCTGGGTGACTCAGTCTGTTAAATGTCTGCCTTTAGCTCAGGTCATGATCTCGGGGTCCTGAGATGGAGTCCTGCGTTGGGCTCCGTGCTCAGCTGGGAGCCTGATTCTCCCTCTCACTCCACCCCTCCCCTCCAAATAAATAAATAAATAAAATCTTTTAAAAAAATAAATCTTTGATCAAAGTTAGGGACTGAACCATGTCCCCCAAACTCGTATGTTGAAGCCATAAACCCTAATGTGACTATTTGGAGATATGGCCTTCAGGGAGGTAATAATTAAGGTTAAATGAGGTAAAAAAAAAAGGGGGGGGGTGGGATTCCCTAATCTGATAGAATTGGGTATGTTTAAAAGAAGAACAAACACCAGAAAGCTCTCTCTTCCCCTGAGCACAGAGGGAAGGCCATGTGAAGACATGGTGAGAAAGACAGAGGCCTCACCAGACATCAACCCGACTAACACCTTGATCTTGGACTTCCAGGCTCAAGAACTGTGAGAAATTAAATTTCTGTTGTTTAAGCCACAGAGTCTGTGTTGTTATGGTAGCCCAAGCAGACACATACAATCCATCTGAAGTTCTCTGTATAAAATTAGTGATGTATGCAGCTTTATTTATTTTCCAAAGGGCTAGCAATTTCCAGCCACATTTATAAATAATGTGTTCTCCACTGATTTGAGATACCATCTGGATCATATTCCAAATTCCCAGTACATTTGGATCTATTTAGGACTTCCTATTCTGTTCTATTGATCTAATTATAAAGCTTTAAATACTCTGATTTTATAATAAACTTTAATACCTCGCAGGAAATTTCTACACATCTTCTTCTTTGAACACAGATATTTAAAAAAATTCCTGGATATGCTCACACATTTATTCATCCAATTGAACTTTAGAATAGTTTGAAGTTTGCTTTCTCCAAAAACAGAAATAGAATTTTGATTAGATCTGTGTTGAATTTATATATTAATTTACAGAGAATAGACATTTTTATAATATTGACTCTGCCTATTCAAGAAGAAGGTGTCCACTTTCCTTTATCCAAATTGTCTCCACCTTCCTTCTTTCAAGTCTTTTATGCCCTTTTAGGTTTTGAGTGTTTGTTAAAAAATACACGTCTTGCACATTTACATATGGCATTCTCAAAGTCAATTTCATTGTTTAAGAGATGGTTTAAAAAGGATACTGAGGCTGACATTTACTCATACTATTACCACCATTTTACTGCACTATAGTCAAGGAATGTGGTATGAACCATTTCTACTTTTTAGAATATATTAAAATGTTCCCTGATTGGTACTTACAGAAAAGTGTTCTTATTATTTTCTGGAAAAAGATATATGTCCCATCATCCATCTACCTATCAATCAATCAATCAGATCAACCTAATTAATTTTATTATTAGTATATGCTTACCTCTCTTTTATCTAGTTGATCCACCGAAGACTAGGAAAGACATGCTATACTCTTACACAACTTGTCCATCTTGACATTTTGTGAGATTTTTCTTTGTCTATTTTTGTTACAATTAAATTGAATGGTAAGACTATGTTTAGCTTTATAAGAATCTGCCTTCCAAAATGGCCGTACTATTTTGCATTTCCACCAGCAACAAATGAGAGTTCCTATCCCTCCACATCCTTGTCAGCATTTACTTTTGTCAGTTTTTTGGATTTTAGTCATTCTAATAGTTGTGTAGTGATATCTCATAGTTCTTTTAATTTGTAATGCTCTAGGGGAATATGATGTGGAGCATCTTTTCATATGCTTCTTTGCCATCTGTATATCTTCTTTGGTGAGATGTCTGTTCAGACCTTTGGTTTATTTATTTTTTTAAGATTTTATTTATTTATCAGAGAGAGAGAGAGCACACAAGCAGGGGGAGCAAAGGCAGAGGGCGAAGCAGGCTCCCTGCTGAGCAAGGAGCCCCACACGGTACTCAATCCCAGAATCCTGGGATCATGACCTGAGCCGAAGGCAGACGCTCAACCAACTGAGCCACCCAGGCATCCCCTTTGGTCTATTTTTTTTAATGGGGTGGTTTGTTTTCACATTGTTGAGTTTTAAGAGTTCTTTGCATATTTTGGATACCAGTCCTTTATCAGATATGTGTTTTGCAAAGGCTTTCTCCCAGTCTCTGGCTTGTCTTCTCATCCTCTTAACAGTGTCTTTCACAGAAAAGTTCTTAATTTGAATGAAGTCCAGCTCATCAGTTTTTCTTTTGTGGATTGTGCTTTTGGTGTTATAGCTAAAAACTAATTGCCAAACCCCAAGGTCACCTAGATTTTCTCCTGTGGCTTTCCTCTAGAAGTTTTATAGTTCTGCCTTTTATGTGATCCATTTTGAGCTCTTTTTTGTGAAAAGTATAAGGTCTGTGTCTAGGTTTATTGTTTTGCATGTGGCCATCTAGTTGTTCTCACAACATCTGTTGAAGAGACTATCTTTTCTCCATTGTATTGCCTTTGCTTTTTTGTCAAAGGTCAGTTGACTATATTTATGTGGGTCTATGTCTGAGCTCTCTATTCTGTTTTACTGATCTCTTTGTCTATTCTTTTGTCAATATCACATTGTCTTCATCAGTGTAGCTTTATAGTAAGTCTTGAAGTTGGGTAGTGTCAGTCTTCCAACTTCTTCTTCTTCAATATTGTGTTGGCTATTCCTTTTTTTTTTTCTTTTTTTCCCTTCTCCATATAAACTTCAGAATCAGTTTGTCAGTATCAACAAGCTTTTTTATTGGTAGTGTCCTGAATCTGTAGATCAAGTTGGGAAGAACTGACATCTTAAGAATATTGAGTCCTCCTATCCATGAACATGGAATGTCTTTATTTAGATTTTCTTTGATCTCTTTCATGAGTTTTGTATTTTTTCTCATATAGATCTTGTACATATTGTACCCAGTGGTTAAAAAACAATTGATAGGAAATGGTGAAGGTGAGTGGATTGAATCTGAAGCAATAGTTGTAGACCCTGAAATCAACTGTGTTGAATTTGATGGGGAGAAAAGTTGTGATCAATGTGGCTTATGATACAGGAAAGAGGGTGGGTCCTATTTCTGTTAGAGTTGGACCTGTGATAGTTGCAAGTTAACGCACAGCATAGTAGCTCTGGAGAAATTTGGGCCAGGAAAGTGGACTATTCAGTTGAAGCAGCTTAGTCTCAAATAACACTTGTCCCAAGTGATATTAATATAATACAATCTTGCAAACCAAAGCCCATTGGTAACCTGCACTTGAGAAGATGGTTTTCTTTCTAGGTAGAATTGTATGATCAAACTAAGATTAAGTTTTTCTTAAACACTAGAATGCCCAAAGCACCAATCTAATGAAAAATACACAGCAATGGCTAGAATAACCCCAAACTTTGGGAGTAGAGAAAAGAACACCACAATGGGCTGGTGTAAATTCTTTGTCAGATTATGCTTGCTTATATTCAACCCATGTTAGGGTCTAACTTTTGGAATAAAAGGTCATGTTGAAGGAAGTAGACTCTCAGATCATTCCTATGGAAGAGTTCACCCTCTGCCTCACTGGTGACATTCACTCTACAAGACACCTAATATTCTTTTTGCTGCAGCTGTTGATGTTTATACATTCCATAAATGGACACAGATGGGCAGAGATCTCTTTAACCATTTGGTACCTAATGGAGTAAAAATGTCTGATGCCCAAATCTGAAGTCTATAAAGAGTAAAAATTGAAAAGACTGACGACCCTATTGTACTAACAGATAAAGAATCCAGAAGAATTCCAAGACTGAATTGATCTAGAAACCATAACCTGGTAAAGACTTTGGATACCAGTGATAGCTTCCTGAGGCAGATGACCTTTGGAGTGATGGCTCAGAGAGACTTTCTGTGGTGAGTGAAGTGCCTGGCTCTCACTAGTTTCTAAAAGATGGGAAAGAGAGACTGGGCAAATGGCACTATCCTAGTAATGTTGAAGATCTGGGGGTGAGTGGTGCTTTGACAGTGCCTACGAAGAATGCATCAAGTCCAATCTTGTGCAGATATTAGAGGGCATGCCAATATTTATTCCTGATGGATATGAACTCCTCTAGCATAGCAGACTCAACTGTACTAAAGCTTGTTGGCTCTGAAGATTCTATGGTGATTGAAGCTGGATTGGAAGCAAACTTTGTATTGAAAAAAAATTTGTTAAAAAATATTTAAATTTTGGTAAAACACATAAAATTTACCATCCTAACCACTTTTAAGTGTACAGTTTGGTATTAAGTATATTCACATTGTTGTGCAGCCTACACAACAGAACTCTTTCATCTTGCAAAACAGAAACTCTGTACCCATTAAAAAACAACTCCCCATTCCCTCTCCCCCAGCCCCTGGCAACCACCACTCCACTTTCTGTCCCTATGAATTTGACTATTCTGGGTATTTCATATAAGTGGAATCATACAGTTTTTGTTCTTTTGTGACTGGCTTAATTCACTTAACATAATGCCCTCATGGTTCATCCGTGTTGTAGCCCTGTGTCAGAATGTCCTTCCTTTTTAAGGCTGAAAAATATTTTATTGTATGGATATACCACAATTTGTTTATCCATTCATCTGCCGATGGACACATAAGTTGCTTCTACCTGTTGGCTATTCTAAGTAATGCTATGAACTGAATGTACAAATCTCTTAGAGACCCCGATTTCAGTTCTTTGGGATATATACCCAGAAGTAGAATTGCTGGATCATATGGTAATTGTATTTTTAATTTTTTGAGGAACTACTATACTATAGCTTTCTATCACGGCTGCACCATTTTACATTCCCACCAACAGTGCACAATAGTTCCAATTTCTTCACATCTTCACCAACACTTGTTATTTTCTGTTCTGTTTTGTTTTGATAGTAGCTATCCTGATGGATGGGAGGTAATGAAAACGGTTTTTAACACTAAATGTTGTTATTCTAGTCCCCTCTCTTCTGTGGTAGAGCTCGTTGCTACTGCTGGGACCCTTAGAACGCAAGAGAGAGCCCAAAGAGACAGCTGGATGAAGTCCACTGAAGTGGCCCTAGCAGCTCAGTACAAAGTTAGGGACCTCACAAGGCAAGAGTTTGGACATCCGCCAAAAAGCAGGGCCTTTGTTTCATAGCCCTGATCAAAAAAGGTGCTCCTGCAGGTGTTGCTTATTTGTGATGTATGAGCCAGTGTTTATAGCTGTAGGTTTCCTATGCCCTTTTAGGAGGAACAAGGCCTGTGATGCATGGTCTGCCTCACATGACCCTGTTTCTATGATATTGATTTGTATCTCCTTTACTGAAATCCAATTATTGGAAATGAAATAATATTGCTAAAGAAGCACACATTTTACATTATATTTGACTTTCTGCATAATTGGGAGTAGTATTTCTGTTGCCTAGCACAGAAATGACCCCCTGGCTAGTAGAGAATTCTTTGCAGAACTTTAGAATTTTTACATAATCTTAGGCTGGCCACTTCTGAACTGTGTGATGCATTGTTGTCCAGACTGATATTTCTGCCCTTTGTAGGTAGGGCACTGTGGTTTAATGATTAGACTCGAGGTTCGGGGTTGGTATCCCCACTTAATCACATATTTTGTTCTTCTTTCTCAAGATTGCTGTGGCTATCTTTCTCAAGATTGCTTAGGCCCACATGTGGGCCTAAGTTTCCTTGTCTGTGAATTGTGGTATGAGCAGCACCAATATCTTAGGGCTGGGGTGAGGATTCAAGCACTTAACACATATTGTTAGGGGCATGTGTCCCAAATGATTACTTTCTCTGCCTGCATATTTAATGGGCTTTTCCTTTACTTTTGAGAGTAAGGAACCTCAGCAGGTATATGTGTCTCAGGGCTTATTATTTTCTATTATAGTCCTTCCTGGAACATGATGAGCTCTTTGGATCTGCAGATTTAAGTCTTCCTTTATTTAATGAAACCTTTTTTATATTCTCCCCTTAAGAGTATTTTTTATTCCATTTGTTCTCTCTGCCAGGAACATCAGCATCCAAATGTTGGAATGTTGCTGCCAGTCTTTATTTCTATCACCCTCTCTCTAACTGCTTTGATCTGACTGTTCATCTTTTCTTTTGCATTATGTATGAGTTTCTGAAGCCTGTGCCCCATGTCATTAATTTGGTTTTCTAGAGCATATGTTACACTCTTTGCTCCTTCTAATGATATTCCCCATCCTCCCTCAACTTCTTTCCTTAGTTTTCCACCTCCCTTTGTAACTCATTGTTTTATCTCCTCTTTGAGCTAGTGTTTCATAGATTCTGTTTGCTTTACATTTCTGGAGACTCTAAAGCAGTTACCTAAAGTTTTCTTTGGTTTTCTGGAAGACAACTTTTTCCTAAATGAATGCTTTTCTTTGATTTTCTGGAAGACAATTTTTTCCTAAATGAATGTGTCCATCGGCAGATGAATGGATAAACTTATGTGTCCATTGGCAGATGAATGGATAAACTATTCTAATTCCCTTTTTTCTAAGCTTTTTGGCTTATTGGTCTTTTATATGCTATAGTCCGATTCTTGATTTTTTTTGGCAGTATGTTTACATAGGTCCATAAAATTTGTATGGAACCACAAAAGACCCCGAATAGCCACAGCAATCTTGAGAAAGAAGAACAAAGCTGGAGGCATCACAATCCTAGATTTCAAGATACTTTCAATACTACAAAGCTTTGGTGATCAAAACAGTATGGTATGGGCACAAAAATAGACACAGAGAACAATGGAACGGAATAGAGAGCCCAGAAATTAACCCACACTTAAATTATTAATTAATCTGTGATAAAGGAGGCAAGATTATACAATGGAGAAAACACAGTCTCTTCATCAAACAGCGCTGGGAAAACTGGACAGTTACATGCAAAAGAATGAAACTGGACCACTTTCTTACACCATACACAAAAATAAACTCAAAATGGATTAAAGACCTAACTGTGAGACTCCTAACCATTAAACTATTAGAAGAAAACATAGGCAGTAATTTCTTTGGCATCAGCCATAGAAACATTGTTCTAGATATGTCTCCTGAAGCAAGGGAAGCAAAAAGCAAAAATAAGCTGTTGGAACTACACCAAAATAAAAACCTTTTGCACAGCGAAGGAAACAATCAATAAAACTAAAAGGCAACCTACTGAGTGGAAGAAGATATTTGCAAATGATATATCTGATAAGGGGTTAGTATCCAAAATATATAAAGAACTTATACAACTCAACACAAAAAACCCCCCAATAATCCAATTAAAAAATGGGCAGAGGACCTAAATAGGCATTTTCCCAAAGAAGACATACCAATGGCCAACAGACACATGAAAAGATGCTCAACATCACTCATCATCAGGGAAATGCAAATTAAAACCACAATGAGGTATCACCTCACACCTGTCAGAATGGCTAGAATCAAAAAGACAAGAAACAACAGGTGTTGGCGAGGATATGGAGAAAAAGGGAACCGTTGTGCACTGTTGGTGGGAATGCAAACTGGTGCAGCCACTGTGGAAAACAGTATGAAGTTTCCTCAAAAAATTAAAAATAGAATTACTATATGATCCAGTAATTTCACTACTGTTTACCCAAAGGAAACAGAAACACTAATTTGAAAATATGTATGCACTCTTTGGTTTGGTTTTGTTTAAAGGATTTACTTATTTATTTGAGAGAGAGAGAGAGCAAGAGATTTCGAGAAAGCAGGGGAAGGGGCAGAGAGAGGGGGAGAGAGAATCCCAAGCAGACTCATGCTAAGTACAGAGCTTGATGTGGGGCTTGATCTCATGACCCTGAGATCATGACCCGAACCGAAATCAAGAGTCGGATGCCTAACCGACTGACCCACCCAGGTGTCCCTGCTGTACTGCTTTTAAAAAGTAATACTGCAAAATTGGAAATAAGGGAAATGCCCCAAGGATAGGAGATAGTTAAATAAATTATTGTACATCAGGTGATGGAGCAAAAAGATAGTAAAAATGACATTTCAGGAGAGTATTTACTGATCTGGATATGTCATCACAATATATTATTTGGTGATAAGTCAGGTTGCAAAACATAATCACCACAATTTTATAAAAAGAAAAATAGGCAAATAGCTAGATGGAAAAAACATGGAAATGTAGGGGCGCCTGGGTGGCTCAGTCAGTTAAGCGGCTGCCTTCGGCTCGGGTCATGATCCCAGGGTCCTGGGATCGAGCCCCGCATCGGGCTCCCTGCTCAGCGGGGAGCCTGCTTCTCCCTCTCCCTCTGCCTGCCTCTACTTGTTCTCTCTCTCTATCTCTCTGTCAAATAAATAAAAATAAAATCTTAAAAAAAAAACCAAAACATGGAAATGTAGTAGTTATAAATTATTTAAATTTTCTTCCTTATACTTTTATTTTCCAACATTCTCTAAAGTAAGTGAGTACCATTTTTATGAACAGAGAAATAATGTTATTTTTAAAACAGGAATTAAAGCCCTCAGAATAGGGTACCTACTTTCTTAGTCTCACTCGAAGCTTCTGGATGTTCTCTCTCTCTCTTTACAAGCCTTACTCACACTACATGCTTGTAGATAAATCCAACTTACTCTCGTATCTTTATGGCTTGAAAAAAATTCGAAACAGAATAAACAAAGTATACGTAAAATATATCTTCAACACTTGCAAATTCAACTCTTGTGTCCTTGCGTTGTCTATACAATATTTCTTGATCACGTATTCCCTTTTCTTTTATTATTTATTAAAATATTTTATTTATTTATTTGAGGAGGGGGGAGGAACAGAGGGAGAGGGACAAGCAGACTCCGTGCTGAGCGCAGAGCCTGATTCAGGGCTCGATCCCACAACCGGAGCCAAAATCAGGAGTCAGAAGCTCAACTGACTGAGCCACCCAGGTGGCCCTGATCATGTATTCTCTTTTCTTTTAAACACCAAATCACAAAACCTCAATGTCCAAGAGAAAATGGGAGTAATTCCTTTTTTTTCTAAGGCTATTCTGTCCCTTTTAAAACCCTTTTCTCCAAATTGTTCTTAACTGTTATGGAGAAGGATTGCGAGTGACTGTCATTATTTGTTATGATATGATTTCTTTTCTTCTACGTCAATAACTTCCCACACTAGCCTACTTCTGCTGCTGTCTCTTGGGCTTTAGCTTTTAGAGCATTCATCAACTGACATTGTTCTTTCTGCCCTCATTTTTTAGTAGTCTATCGAATGCAAGTTGATATAAAACTGGGTTGATCTATCTGTCAGCAATCAGCATATCAAGCCCGTGTTGACAAAATTAGTCTCAGCCGAATGACAGCCCTATTAGGGATTGTTAGCACATCCCACAGCTGTTTGAGTCATCTGCCACAGGCCTTAGAGCAAATGAGAGAGAGAGAGAGAGACAGAGAGAGAGAGAGACTGAGCATAGTCGCTTGGCAAGTCTGTCAGCGGTTTCCTGGTCCCAGCTGAGAGTTAGGTTTGCTAAAAGGCGTGGTCCCCCTGCAGAGCCCACCAAGTCACAGCCCCTGGGACTGGCCCAACGTCAACAATTCCTCTTTCCCTGGGGCAGGAGAATCAAAGCACACTCAGCAGTGCCCAATAGAGGTAGAGGTAGGTTCCATAAGCCTTCCTGGGAGCCTGTGACCTGGCCCACTCGGGACATCTGTACCTTCGCCACGGGACAACACCTTCTCCACAGCTGTTCTCCTCTGGGGCGGGGGGGGGGGGTTGGTGAAGGCGGGTGGGGACAAGCCAGCTCCGCAGACCATTTTCTCCACTTAAACCTCTTATGCTTTGCTCAGCTCATATCTGCCGTAACTGTTTGACAAATTTTCCCTGTTCGGTGATCAATGTCATTTATGTACTTTCCCAGTAGAATTTTATATAGCTCAAGCCTCTCATGGGTGAGAAAAAGAATAAGGCACTGGGTATTCTTTTCCTGTGCACCAAAATAGTTTCCACAATAGTCATCTCTATGTGTTCTTTGTTTCTTTTTTAGGATCCTGAGTATTATTTTCCCAGCTTTTTGCTTTTTGGGAGGCCATATGGGTTCTATGTGGAATCTTCTTTGTTCTTATGATACATGGCAAATATTTACTTTTTTTTTTTTTTTTTTTTTTTAGCAGCTGATCTAGGTTCTCAAAGAGAGCCCCCATCTTGGCTGGGAAATATCCTGAGAAGCTTCTAGGCCGGACAGAGAAGAATCCCATGGATGTTGGGAAGCAGGTGTGAGCTGGGGGAGGTACCCAACAAACATTAAATGCATATAGGGAGGATGCTGAGGTGGTGGGGAGAGGGTCTCAGAAACCCAACTGTGTGTGGGCCTGAGGCCTGGCTGTGGGCTATGTATAAAGCCTCCCTCCTACGTCCCTTGCAAAATCTGGGACAAAGCCGATGTTGGCGCTGGTAGTTGTGTGCAGATGATGTTCTGGGGGGACAAACAGGACTTCAAGACCATAGTGGACATTTTGGCTCCAGCTTCCCTCCATGAACTGTCCAGACCTCTCTGAGTTGACCCTATTCCTTTTTCCTACCTTGGCAACCTGAACAACTGCTTCATGCAGTTCCTTTTTTTCCTCTTCTCATCCCCTTAAGAGTCATCCCCTTTATTCTCATGAACTGCAAGCTGCATCCTTCCCTTCCCTCTTTCCATGTTGGACACTCTTCTAGTCATGGTAAACTGTGAAGCCTAGAGGTGGGCTCTGCAGCTGGCTACGTACCTTGCCAACCACAGTCCCTTCTGGTTCCGTGCCCGACACCTGTCCTGCCAGTGCCGTCCTCCAGCCCCCGCCTGCTGTGCTCCCACCTGGGAGCCAGCTCTGTGGGACTCGTACTTGCACTTATTTCTTCCACAGAGCCTCCAGATGTTTCCCCCAAAGCATGCTCCCCCGTCTCTCCAGGGCCCAGGGAAAGGCAGGACGCACTCATCTTTCCCATGCAACAGCCTGTCCTTTTCCCCCTCATTCCCATCACTTTTCGTTTGAGTTCAGTGAATTCTAGGAACTGCTCCTCACCTCCTTCCATGTGCCTGCCCTCTGTCATTGACCCTCCAGGCTCCTCTTTTCCCTCCTCCTCTCCTGCAGTGACCTCTCACCCATTCTAGAAAGGCCACTTCTCCCTGGTGACTCTCTTCCTCTTTCCTCCCTCCTCAAGGTCCTTATTAAGGTCAGTTTGGAGTGTTCTTGATGGTTTCTCTCTCTCTCCAGCTTCTGTTTTTATTGTCTGGCTAAATGATAACAATACACACCTCATTTTGCCAAAAGCTGCATCAAATAGATTTTCTTCCCCAAAGCCCTGCTGTGCCCAAAGCAAGAGGTGTCGAGCGCTTAAACGCACACGTGAGCTTCGCAACCAGGAGGATGGCTATTATACAAAAAAATAAGTGTTGGTGAGGATGTGGAGAAAATGGAAACTTTGTGTCTTGTTGGGGGATATGTAAAATGGTATGGCTGCTATGGAAACGTGGTGGTTCCTCAAAAAGTTGAGCATAAAATTGCCATATGATCCACCAATCCCAAGTCTGGGTATATACCCAAGAGAACTGAAACTGGGGACTCCAAACACTCGCACACCCATGTTCATAGCAGGACTGTTCACAAGAGCCCAAAGGCGGAAGCAGCCCAAGATGATGAACACTATCACCATGTGAATGGGTAGGTAAGAGGTGGTACATTTGATGGAATATTCTTCAACCATAAAAAGGAAGGGAGTGCTGACATACGCTACAGTGTGGACAAATCTTGGGGAAGATGTGCACCAAGTGAACTAAGTCACATGCGAAAGGACAAACACTGCACGATTCCTCTTGTTGGAATGAGGTTCCCAGAATAGTCACATGCATAGCAACAGAAAGTAGACTAGAGGTTGCCAGGGAGCTGGGGGAGCTAGGAATGGGGGGGTTGTATGTCTGTTGGCGATCAGGACAAGTTCCAGAGATGGGTGGTGGGGACGATGACTGCACAATACTGTGAATGAACCTCATGCTACTGTACGCTTAAAAATGGTTACAATGGCAAACTGCATGTTATGTGTATCTTAGCACATTTTTTAAAAAAAATTAAGAAATGTTCAAGGTTTTGGGAGCAAGGGGGAAAAACCCCACATGTGATTGCACAGCTCCAGCGGGGATGTGGTCCCTTGGGGCCACCTCTCTCCTCAGGACCTGGGTCACCTCTTCAAGGACCAAACTCTGCCTACTCTGAACCACACCTGATGTGGCCGCCAGCGGCCTCCTCCCCGGAATCACCACAGAGTCTGAAGATGCCTGTAGGAAGCCCTCTCCTGGGGTCCAGGAGCTGCATTTCCATCACCCGGTCGCTGCAGGAACAGGACGAACTACCCTTCTGAATACCATCTAACGAACTTGACTTTGAGTTGGTTTATGATTTCTCCTTGTTCTTCTAGAGACATTGCATGGGACTTTAGTGACTCTTGAAGAGTCCTTCATTGTGGGGACATCTGGTGACTGTCACGGGTGAGGGGTGGTGGTGACTGTCGTGGGTGAGGGTGGTGGTGAATGTCGCAGGTGAGGGTGGTGGTGGCTGTTGTGGGTGAGGGTGGTGGTGACTGTCATGGGTGAGGGGTGGTGGTGACTGTTGTGGGTGGTGGTGGTGACTGTTACGGGTGCAGGGTGGTGGTGACTGTCATGGGTGAGGGTGGTGGTGACTGTCGCGGGTATAATTTAAATAAATTACAGAATTTATCTTCCTTGTTAGACTCCTGGCACAGCGTCTGTCCCACCGCCAAGGCTGGTGCCCACTGTCTTTCCAGTCTCTGGCCACGGAGCTGGAGAGCTGGGCTCTAAATCTTTCTCCCTAGTGTCTCCCACACAGACTCTCTGAGTCTGCACCCATGTCTTGGTGTGTCTGCCTCTCTGATCCCAGCTCCGGGCTCTGCTTCTCTCTACGCCTGTCTCTGCGGCTTTGGCTGCCTCCTGGCCTCTGACAACTTCACTCTTGCCGGCAGGTCAGTGCGTCTCACAGTCCTGGCTTCACACTTCGTCATCTGGATGCTCTGCGCCTGTGTACCCGGCACCCCCAGGCTGCCCAAAGTGGACTTCCTGGCAAACCCGCAGCTCTTCTGTCAAGCCCACCTGCTCCAAATGAGCCATGCTCAGCTCGCGTAGCCTTCCCTACCCTCCGATACCACCTCAGAACCACTACCAGCTCCCAGCTCCACTAAGCCTTCTCTGAGCAAGACGATGGGGCAGCCCACGCATGTTTGCATCCCAGCACCACTAGTACAGAGCAGGTCCACAGGCGTGTTTATCAAAAGAGCGAGTCTCCCCACCATCCTCATCCTCTCAGCAAATGTCTGTCCTCTGGATCTCATTCTGAGATCCATGCCTATACTGTTGGGGATCTCCCTCCTTTATCTTTTTTTTAAAGATTTCATTTATTCATTTGAGAGAGAGAGAGAGAGCATGCACACGTGCACGAGTGTGGGGAGGGGCCGAGAGAGGGGGAGAAGCACACTCCCTGCTGAATAGGGGCTCAATCCTGGAACTCCGGGATCCTGACCTGAGCTGAAGGCAGACGGATGCTTAACTGACTGGCCACCCAGGTGCCCCTCTCCCTCCTTTAGAATTGTTTAGTTCCTTGCTCTTTGCTCTAGCCTAGAGATCAAGGAGTGATGTCTAATTTGTAGCTGGTATCAGTACTTGCAAGATAGAGACACCTGAATAATACTGGTGCACTTATGGCAATTTCTATCACGCTGTATTCCCTCCTTGCTTCATATATCATTATGTCACTTTCTGTGCTCGTTTACTGCCTCCTTGGATAGCTCAAACCCCAAAGCCCCAGTGTTCCCACAACTGTCCCGATGGAGGCAGGAGCTGCTGCTCTCTGGCAGTAACTCCAGCAGGAGGGGAGGGCTCGGTGCTGGGAACCTCGGGGAGAGACTGTCCGCTCTGCCAGCAGAAGGCTTTAGGGTTCACCCATTACCCCCTGCAATCCGTCCTTTTTGAATCCCAGATGCCTGGGTGAGACCCCTGGTTCTGTGTGCCCAAAGGCCACTGGACTTGAGTTTCCTGGTGTCAGACTCCTGACAGCGTTCCAGCTCTATGACAGCTGATGAACCCAAATGGTATCGGAGAGCCCCATACTTTGCCTGGCCCCCTGCTGGCATCTGAGAGCATCTGGAGATGAGGTGGCTTCATCCTGCCTCAGCCCTCCCAGCGTGAAGAGAGCTACATCATCAGAGGAATGAACATGGTGGGAGGTGACTGGTGCCTCTCTTCACATTCCCCAAAGGAACATTTGAAAACACGGTGCACGGTTCAATGCTTCCCTCCCAACAGCACCCCTGTCAAAATACCCAATGTGGTCTAACCTCAAAGTCACTGCATCAGGCAGGAAAACGATGATGGATCTCACTGTTAAACCCTCTCCCTTATTGGCATGACAACAGAGCAAAATAGAGGTGAGATGAATACGAGTCTATTTTTGGCAGCTCCTTACGGAATTCATGCACACTGTGTATTTTGCATCATTTGAATCCTTGAGCACACTTGGAACTCGGAGGCAAACACTCATTTGTAAATGTTACAGCTGCCAAGGTTGGCTGGCAGCTCCGCTGGGTGACGTGTTAACTCTCACAAGGAAATAGGGGGAATGCTTGGAGCTGGGTTTTGGCTGGTGTGTGCTTACCTTGACCCTGTCCATACAGGCTTCCATCTTCAGCTGCTCTACAGCCTTCCTGGCTTGCGAGATGCTAGTGGTGCTGTTGTTGGACATGACTTCTTTCATTCTGCTGTCCCTGAAACAAGCGAAGTTGAAGGGTTGGAAAAGGCTTACCCTCCTCACCGTTCTCCCCTCTCCTGCCACCTACAGCTTCTCTGTCCGAGCCAGGGAGCATTTGTGAGTAAACCCTCCTGGGACAAGAGAAGGAAATGCTTCACTAGAGTGATGGGAGCGAGACCTTCTGCTTTTGTTCGGCAAGACCTTCTCAGCCATGGGTATACCAGATGGTCCCAGCCAGCATTACTTTACTACCCCCATGACCATAGTAATGCCTTGACTTTTGTGTAGCACTTTGTTAGTAATAAATCATTTTCCTACACATTTGTTCATTCATTCTTCTAGCAGCCCTGAAGTTTGGCAAAACATATTAAGTTCTGTTTAGTAAGTAAAGAAAGTATAAAACTCAGAAATTAAGCCAACAGCTAAAGGTCTCACAGCCAAACTTTGTGGATCCAGAATCCAAACTCAAAGCTTTGAAGCCTAGTGAAGGGTTCTTTCCATGTTTTCACGTGGCCCTCTGGCAATCTACTGCTTTAAGTACACATCTCCCCTGGAAACAACTGTTTTATTATTAATTTTAATTTGCTCTCATTCCAAAAATCTTACAGACTCTGTGCTGGCAGTTTGTTTTTATTTTTATTTTATTTAAAGATTTTATTTATTTGACAGAGAGAGACACAGCGAGAGAGGGAACACAAGCAGGGCGAGTGGCAGAGGGAGAAGGAGGCTTCCCGCTGAGCAGGGAGGCCGAGGCGGGGCTCGATCCCAGCACCCTGGGACCATGACCTGAGCCTAAGGTAGACGCTTAACGACTGAGCCACCCAGGCGCCCTGGCAGTTGGTTTTTAAACAATAACACACACACACATATACACCCTATCCCAAGCATTGATTTTTTTTTTCTAGAAGAAGGAAGAAATTCTCCCTGATCTGACATGGAATGCTGCCACAGGACTAGGAAGAAACCACTATAATGCTAACTCTTCCACAAGCAAGCATAGATTTCCACATAGATGCTGTAGGTTTCAGTTGCCCCAGCTAATGACAAACTACTTGGAATGGGCCTAATCATTCAGCCTGAGAGCTGAAGGTGGGCCACATAGGGAGCGATGGCTTCCAAGGGCACACAGGGAGGAATGAGGAGGCTTGGCCAGATGTTGGCACACAGGCCACTCTCTGAGTTTTTCACACACATGTTCTGTGGTCCAGGTGAGGTGTGCCAGCAGCTTCATTTGTCCACAGGCAACTTTTCAAAAAATAAAAGTCTCTCGTAAGATACAGATCAGCCGCCTAAAACACAGTTTGACAGGTGTGTGTTCCTGTCTTGGTTGGGAACTTCTACTCAACCAGAAGAGAAGGAGAATCAGGAATAGTTGGGGTTTAGAAACCCCAGGGGAACAGACACCTACACCCAGCCACGTAGAGACGTGCTTGCATTTCTGCACGTGTGTTCAGGTCCATGTGTGTCCCCGTGTGTGTCCACATGCCTGAGGTGCCTGCCCCGTGCCCGTCCGTGCGTGAGTGGATGTTCCCCTATGGATGTGTGTGTTTATGTGTATCCACGTGCCTGTGTATCCCCACAAAAGGAAGGAGGAGACACACACAGACACACACAGGGTTTCCAACCCTCCCCAGGCTGATGCAAGTCAAAAAGGACCCAAAAATCATTTCCCTCAGATCCTGATCCTCCCTTCCCATTCCTGAGCTTATCCTCTTTCCTCATCACTGACTTTGGGCTTTTAGGAGTTGGGGAGGTCACTGAAGGAGGGGCACAGGGATGGCTGAGGAGAAGGTAGCTGAGGCCAACGTCAGCAGGAGTGAAGAAGGAAGACATAGGGGAAGGGCCTGGGGGCAGGGCTCTGCACCGTGAATGTGTGGGTGTGGGGGTGAGGAGGGGGTAAGTGGGAGTAGGTGCATCTGCACAGGAAGTGTTACCAGCGGAAGAGCCTTGGCAGACCAGAAGCGGCCTTCTCCCTCCCTCCAGCCCCTGACCGGCTGCACTGAGAGCACCTCGATCCCACTCAACTAGTTTCTCATTCTTCCCCTGTTTGTAGAGAGGCACACATTTTCAACATACTCCACTCTGCAGCACAGAACTCTGGCTGATGGCTTAATATCTGGAAAAGATCCCACTGAGCTGTGTTTGGCTTCTTGTGTCCCAGAGATAGAATAAGCCGGCAGGTTGGGGGCTCCAGCCCCTGAGATGCATGGACTTTTACCCCTGCCTTGTCCTCTCTGTGTCCCCTCCAGATGGGGACCACTGTCCACATCTCCAGTGTCACCTCTGAGCCCTCCTCACTCACCCCCTTACTCCTCCTCAGCCGCAAAGTGCCACATCCCTAGTGTCACCTAGTGTCACAGTTGCCTAGCAGACAACCCCATGGTCACTCCCTCCCAAGACCTGTGTCTTTCCTGCCACTGGTGCCATGATGCACAGGCAGCCTTTGTGGGTCCTCAAGGCTGCCTGCCATCCCACCCCCAGCCCCAGTCACCCCCTTGTTTTCCTTCCTTGTCAGGGCACAAGAGGAGAAACCCCATCTTTGGCTTCACTGACTGGGTCTTGCCATACTGGCCACTGGGGACTGACCCAGGGCAAAGTCAGGAGATGCATGGGGCAACCCACCCAGAGCCCCAAGCCGGATGTACCCTGGACAGTCCACCTCTGATCCTTGACACTGAGAGAACCTATTCTTCATGGTTTGGGCCACATCTGTTGGGGCCTCTGGCACTTATGGCTGGAAGCACCTCTTCATCCAAGGCTGATACTTCACGTGTGGTGGACCTGTCCCCCCTCAGGCTCTGCCCTATCACTCAGCTCTCTTTCTCCTGTAATGTTGGTGTCCCTGGGTGCCCTCTCCTCAGCATATACAAATATATTTATGTCTTTTTCATCATCTTCAAACACATAGACAACAATACAACAGAAAAGCCACGCTCCCTCTAGTTTCCACTCTTACTTAAGAAAGAAGGGATAAAGGCGCCTGGGTGGCTCAGTTGTTAAGCATCTGCCTTTGGCTCAGGTCATGGTCCCGGGGTCCTGGGATTGAGCCCTGCATTGGGCTCCCTGCTCAGCGGCGAGTCTGCTTCTCCCTCTCCCACTCCCCCCTGCTTGGGTTCCCTCTCTCGCTGTGTCTCTCTCTGTCAAATAAATAAAATCTTTAAAAAAAGAAAAAGAAAGAAAGAAGGGATAACTACAGATGCCCTTAGAAGGACCCCCTACATAACTCGTGGTGGAGATGCAAAATATAAGGACAGAGGGCACTCTTCCTGGGACACAGGATGACAAGCCTGCTCCACTCCACCTCTTCTGTCTGCTCTGCTGCCCCTCGGTCCTGTCAGACCCTCTTACAGGATGTTACTCGTCTTATCATCCATGACCCGTATGGTTTCATGTCTGTATGTTCATGCTCTCCCTCCAAGTGGCTGGTAAGGTTACTCATCACACATGTACCCAGGACCTAGACTGTGAGCCCCCAGACCTGGATGTCTGAAGTTCACAACCTCCTGAGGTGATTCTGGCATGGACCACAGGTGGAGAACCGTGGCTGGCTATAAATCACTTGTACTCCATTGTTCCTTTGTGTTCACCAGAGGAGTGAGAGGAGTTCTAAGCATCTTCAGGACCTAAATCAATCCTTTAAAACATTTAATGGGGGTATGAATCCCTGGGGATCTTGATAAAACAGATTTTGATGGGGCAGTTTGGGGTTTGGTCCAAGAGTGTGCATTTCTACCCAGCTCCCAGTTGCTGCTGGTCTGAGGACCACACATTGAGTAGTGAGGCTCTGAATGAATCACTGAATGTTAATATTGAAAGGGAACTTAGAGGTCCAGGTCCAATCCCCCTACTTTTCACATGAGGAAACATATTCAGGGAGGTTAAATAACTTGATTTTGTTGAGCTCCTTCATGGAAGTGGAAGGAAGCTTTTCCCTAGTGTGGCTCCCAGCCTGTCGCCCCTCCTGGACCTCGTAAGTCATTTGGGACAGAATTAGGGTCCCCCCCGCCACCTGGTCTATCCTGCTCTCCCAGGACAGACTCACCACTCAAGTGAACTTGAACTTTGCCTAATTTGGGACTGAGATGGCAGGGGGCTTCCCCTGTGGGAGGCAACACAACCCAAGGAGACCAGCTGGTGCTTTTGCCAACTGGAGCTAATAGCAACTGAGTCTCTTAAAGACGACCCACAGGAAGGTTCGTGAGGCCCTCCCTCCCCCACTGGCCAGGTAGCTCTTAGGTTCCATCAGAATAACATCTCTGCCCTTTCAAGTCTATCCAGGCACTGTTCTTGCATGTGAACCAATGGATGTCTCTCCACATGCCTAAGTGTGTATGCGCACCCCACCTCGACCCAAAAAGAAAAACGGGAGTAGAGACAAAGTGGATATGGAACAAAGCTAATGGTGCACGCTGGCTGTTGGAGGACCACTAACTCGACTCTCGGCTTTTGAGAAGACGAGGCAGATGGGAAAATGAGCCAACTGTTCGGAGAACGGGCTCTGTCACTGCCCTGGTCAGGCAGTCCTTTCTTCCTGGGTGCACAGGAACCCTCTCACCCTCAGACAGGTTTCACAGGGAGAGACTTTCGGGCTGCGTCCTGCAGTGCGTAACTCAGAGTCAGGTGGGAGGGGGTGGGCATTGTAAGGCTCACACAGCTTGGTTTCCCACTCGAGGTCCAGCAGCCCATGGAGATGGTTCGATTCCCCTCCCCCGTGTCCCCCAATGGGGGGTGGGGAACATCCACTCACACGGGGGATGATGTGAGGTGGTGGGCAATTTGTAAGACAGCCTTCATAAGGGCCCTGCATCCACTGTGGAAGGAGCAGAGGGGGACAGGATGGGGACAACTGCTAGAAGAAAGTGATAGTGTGAGCACCCGGCCCCACATCAAGGACCCTGACAGCCCAGCCTCCCCGCGGGCCCACACGCGCACCGCTGGCAAAGAGCTGCTCTCCATGGATAACCCACCTTCGGACAGGACACATCACTTCCTCACCTGTTGAGAGACAGTGCAGTGACAGGCTGGTGGCCAAGCGGTAGCAGCTGACAGTTGTCAGATGAGAGGCTGATTCGGGGCTCCTGCTTTGAGGCTCACCTGAAAACACAACCAGAGTTGGGTCGGCAGGTGCAACAGAAGCTGGGTGTCCCCTGAACCGCCCACCTCCCAGAGGCCTCTCGTCCTGCTCTGCGGCCGCCTTGGTGAGCCCGCGGAGTGTCGTGGCAGACCACACGGGAGATGGGGAGCTCCAGGCAGAAAGAGGAGCCCCAGTCTGACACCGCAGAGTAGGAGCATCTCGAGGCCACAGGCTGCCCTGTCTCTCCCTTCCCGGCCTGGATGCCTGGACGCTGCCCCCAGCCCCCTGCGCCATCCCACTTCCAGCCAACTTCTGCCAAACAGAAACAGTTTAGAGGTCTTTTCTTATTATACAAAGCTAGGCCAATTGTAGAAAAATGGGAATAGAGAGAAAATGACAGCAAAGAAAATGAAAACCGAGCATAATGCCTTTTCCCAGAGATGACCACGGTTATTCCTACACCTATTAGAAATAAGCTGATTCCAACTGAAGGACATTTAGCACAGAAGAGATGACTCGATCGGGTGGCTTTAAAGACTTCTTTAAAGTCAGGAACTCTCTGCAGACAAATAGCTTGTTGCTTCCCTCCTCTGGAGAGGCTGACTCTGGGACAATGGGCGCGTCCCCCAGGGGTGTCGTGAACACCCCACCCTATAGCATCCATGTCCCGGGGATCCCAGGGACCTTGCAGCAAAAATAAATGCAGGCCAGGAATGGGCTGGACTTTGGGGAAGGATGCAAGCAGTCGTGCTCAGTGCATTTTCCCCAGCCCATTGTGGAGGATATAGCACTTCCCCACTGTGAGTTTCCCTCAACCCCACCATCTTCCAAAGTGAGATAGACAGACAGACAAGTCCTCAAGAGGAGGCCTACTGTCCTGCAGGGGCAGAGCCTAAACCCCGCCTCCTAGCCAGATGACTTTACAGCCGGGCTCCAGGAGTCTTCCCTGCCCATCCTCTGGACAGACATGACCCCTGGTGGAGGGGGTATGGGTGGGGGGCTGGGGAATAAGCCTCCAGACCAACCCAAGTCCCCCTCCGCTCCCTGACTTCTGCTTCCTTCGGTTATCTAATCTTTATTCTTTTCTTTCTTTTTTATTATTTATTTATTTATTTTTTAAGATTTTATTTATTTATTTGAGAGAGAGAGAATGAGAGAGAGCACATGAGAGGGGGGAGGGTCAGCGGGAGAAGCAGACTCCCTGCCGAGCAGGGAGCCCGATGCGGGACTCGATCCCGGGACTCCAGGATCATGACCTGAGCCGAAGGCAGTCGCCCAACCAACTGAGCCACCCAGGCGCCCCTTTTCTTTCTTTTTTAAAGATTTTACTTATTTATCTATTTGAGAGAGAGAGTGAGCGAGCGAGAGGGAGAGCACAAGCAGAGGGAGAGGGAGAGGGAGAAGCAGACTCCCCGCTGAGCAGGGAGCCCGATGTGGGGCTCGATCCCAGGATCCTGAGGTCATGACCTAAGCTGAAGGCAGATGATTCACTGACTGAGTCTCCCAGGCGCCCCTCTAATCTTTGTTCTAAAGTCAGATGTGCCCAGAGGAATGCTCTCTACTCTCAGTGTCTTCATCCTTAAAAGGAAGGCAGACAGACGTTCCTCTGAGTGGGTGTCACATCACAGTTCCCCGCAAATGTCCTATAAGAAATGCTACAAACAGGATGAGAAAAGCCAGGTGAGAACCAGAACAATACACAGAGGATGTCAACATTTGCTTTATGAAGTAGATTAGGCATTTTGTCCCTGGACACATCCTCTCTTAGAGGTCTGAGGATTCATGCAGCAAATGCTCTTGCCTGGCTCCATGAAAAGGTTGCCTGGTCCTAGAAGTTGGTCATTCTTTTGCTCCTTCCTTTGGAGGACCACACCGCACACCAGCACAGTGAAGACTTGTGACGAGTCCTTCGATGAAGAAACCTGTTTACTCAACCCGCCACTCCTCAGATGATTGATTCGGGAACACCCCAGGTTTTGTTTTTTTCATGGAACGATGCATCTCATACGTTTTCATCACACACTGGGGTGTGTGACCCACGGAGACAAGTGGCTACGGCAGCTCTGGCTGCCCAGAGGGCTGATGGGATGGAGGACAGCAGGGCACCTGTGCACCATTCTCCAGACCCCTGCCCAGACCCATCGTGGGCAGGTCTCCCTCTACCAGCGGTCCCTGAACTGGCTGCTATCAGAATCACCTGGGAGCTCAGTACCACCGAGGCCTGGCCCTATCCCACTTCAATGACCCTGGGCCTCTGTGTTCTGGGCTCTCCAGGGACTCTGACACCTCAAGTTCTCAAACGACTGCCCAGGTCTGTCGGTCTGAGACTCTGCTGTGCGTCTGAATCACCTGGGGCATTTAAAGGTGAGACGCGCGGGTCACACCCCAGACCACGGAAGTCAGTGTGCAAGCCACATCTGAAAAGACACAGCTCTAGTCTGTGTCTACACTGGTGCTTGTCAAACTCAGATGTGCATGTGATTCACATGGATCTCAGGCTCTCATTCAACAGATCCAGGTGGGCCTGGGATGCACCTGCCTCTACAGCCCGGAGGTTGTTACAGATACATAATCGGGTCCCACCCAGACCTTTGGAACTTAATCTGCATTTTAACCTGAGTGATTCATCTGTAAATTAGAGTTGGAGGGGTTCCATGCTGGAGCAGGGGGGCCCAGTGCCGCTTTATTGGAGACTCTGAGCCCAAGGTGAAGAGGCTTTATTGAAGACACAGGAGTCAGTAGGTGGGGGATGGTAGAGTCGCTGTTCTCCCGACCCTCATGTTATTCACACTCCCACCCAGCTTTTGCACATGATTTAGTTGCTTCTGGTAGTTCTTGGAGAGACCATACATTAGGAAAAGACTCAATTTCTCCTCGTCCACTTGGCATCTGCATAGCATTTTCCATCCAATGCTTGGGGCATATTTCAGAAATCAACCCACCAACCTGCCTTGGGCCCCAGGAAGAGCTTTAGACACCTTCCCAGGACCACTACTATTTCTCAAAGTGAGACAAATTGTTGGCCCTGACAGGAGCTTAGCTTCTGATTGGCCTCCTTGATCTGTTGCTAAAAAACACTGCTTTTTAATAGCACCCAATATGCTGCCATGATGTTTTCAAAAGCCACCAAACAGAAAAAAAAATACTCCTCTACACACAAAATGCTGTGGTCCTGTTGTGAAGGCCTAGAAAGATCCACCATGGGACCACCAGCTGGCTGGGAGGCTCTCAAGGGTAGAAGCTGGTTTTACTAATGTCTGTGTCACCAGGACCAACCCAGCACAGGCCCATGTCCATGTTCATATAGATGTGACTCACATAGGCATGAAAGAACTAACTGGGGCTTCATAGCAATGGCGTTAATTCTCCATGACTGCTGTTATTTCAGTTCTTGAATGGAGCTAATTCAGCTTCCAGTTGTGAAGTGTAATGCCCTCAAGTCCTTTCATATTTGCTGATGGTGTGGTGCTGGGCCTTGAGGAACCAAAATCACGGTCTCTATTCTCACAGAGCTTACAGTCTGGTGGGGGGTGCCACATATTGTTCAAGCAATCGTGTGATGAATGATGGAGGCACGCAATTCTTAGTGGGTCTCTAACCAAAGAACCTGACCTGGCCTGAAGGTCTATGTTGGTTTCTATGAGAGATTCTGAAGCTGTGAGGAGGAATGAGACTTGCCTGCCCTCACAGAGCTCAGTGTCTGAGGGGGAGAAGGTAAATAAGTAATGGTCATGGTGTGATAGGTGTATGTGGGGCTGAACCCATTCTCTCCTTTTCTCATAATAACGTAACTATGGCCCATCATGAGGGGAAGATGGCGGAGCAGGAAGATCATGAGGTTACCTCCTCCCATGGACACATCAAGGCTGCAACTACATATAGAGCAACTCTCTCTGAGGATGACCTAAAGACTGATAGAACAGATCTTCCACAGCTAAAGACATAAAGAAAAAGTCGTATTGAGAAGGGCAGGAGGGGCAGGGATGGGGTCTGATCAAGAACCACACCCCAGGCCTGGTAACCCACAAGCAGGAGGAATATCACAGGCGCAGAGGTCCTCCCTGAGGAGCGAGGAGTTCAAGCCCCACATTGGTCATTCCCTGCCCTGGAAATCTGCACCTCCAAGAAGACAAGCCCCCAGTACATCTGGCCTTAAAATTCAGCTGGGGGAGCTGGAGTGCTACAGGAAACCAAGACTCTGCCGTTAAATCTTTCTCACTCTGAGAACCAGGACTCTGAAAAGTGCCTAGGTTATATGTGAAGGAGACTTGTTTATTAATTTTAGGGCATGTGCCAACGGGACAGGAATCTGTAGGAACTTTCTCTGGGAATGGATGTGCTGGAAGGTGGCATATTTCTTGCCCTCCTTCAGCCTAAATGGCAGCATGAGAAAAGAAAACAGTATGTACGAAGGAAACCTCATAAGGCTATCAGGTGATTTTCCAGCAGAAACGTTGCAGGCCAGAGAGAATGGCATGATATCCTCAAAGTGCTGAAGGGAAAAAAACCTGCAACCAAAAATACTCTACCTGATTATTCTGATTATTATTCAGAACTGAAGGAGAGAGAGTGTCCCAGACAAACAAAAGTTAAAGAGTTCATCACCACTAAACTGGCCTTATAAGAAATGTTAAAAAGGATTTCCTTAAGCAGAAAAGAAAAGGCTATAACTAGAAGTAAAAAAATTATGAAGGAAAAAATGAAAAATAAAAAGATGTAAAATATGTTATCAAATATATAAGACATGGAGTGGGGAGTAAACATGTAGTGCTTTTAGAATGTGTTTGAACTTAAGCAATCATCAACTTAAAACAGACTGCTATATCTCCATAGGGTGAACATATGAACCTCATGGTAACTACAAATCAAAAACCTATAATAGATACACAAAATATGAAGAGAAAGGAATCTGAGCGTAAGACTAAAGAAAGTCATCAAATCACTAGGGAAGAGAGCAAGAGAAAAAGAGAGGAACAGAGAAGAACTACAAAAACAACCAGAAAACAAAGAACAAAATGGCAATAAGAACATAAGAATCAATAATTACTTTAAATGTAAATAGACTAAATGCTCCAATTAAAAGACACAGAGCAAATGAATGGATGAAAAAACCCCAAGTCTCATCTATATGCTACCTACAAGAGACTCACTTCATACCTAAAGACACATGCAGCCTGAAAGTGAGAATATAAAAAGATATTTCATGCACTGGAAATGAAAAAAAAAAAGGCTGGAGTAGCAATACTTATATCACACAAAATGGACTTCAAAACAAAGACTGTAACAAGAGACAAAGAAGGGCATTAGGTAATGATAAAGGTATCAGTCCAACAAGAGGATATAACAATTGTAAATGTCTACACACCCAACATGGAAGCACCTAAATACATAAAGCAAATACTAACAGACACAAAGGGAGAAACTGACAGTAATACAATGATGGTAGGGGATTTTAACACCCACTTACATCAATGGATAGATCGTCCACACAGAAAATCAATACAGAAACCAGTGGCTTTGAATGACACATTAGACCATATGAACTTAACAGATATATACAGAACATTCCATCTCCAAAAAGCAGAATATACATTCTCTTCAAGTGCACATGGAACATTCTCCAGGTTAGATCACGTTAGGCAACAAAACAAGTCTCAAAAAGAATTTAAGAAGATTGAAATCATTTCAAGCATCTTTTCTGGCCACCATGCTAAGAAACTGAAATGACAAGTTTCATTACAAGAAAAAAAAAACCTGGAAAAACACAGACACATGGAGGCTAAACAACATGCTAGGAAACAAGCAATGGGTCAATGAAGAAATCAAGGAGGAAATTAAAAAAAATACCTTGAGATAAGTGAAAATGAGAACACAATATTCCAAAAACTTTGGGATGCAGAAAAGCAGTCCTAAGAGGAAGTTTATAGAAAAACAAGAAAAATCTGAAATAAACAATCTAACTTATACCTTAAGGAACTACAGAAAACTAGAAAAAAAACCCCAAAGTTCACATTAGCAGAAGAAAGGAAATGGAAATCAGAGCAGAAATAAATGAAAGAGACTAAAACAAACAAACAAAAACCAATAGAAAAGATCAACAAAACTAAGAGCTGGTTCTTTGAAAAGATAACCACAATTGATAAACCTTTAGCCAGATCCATCAAGAAGAAAAGTGAGGACTCAAATAAATAAAATCAGAAAGAGAAGTTACAACTGGCATCACGGAAATGCAGAGGATTATGATTTTTTGTGTCTAATTTTTACACAAAATTATACACCAAAAACCTAGAAGAAATGGATAAATTCCTAGAAACATACAATCTTCCAGGACTGAATCAGGAAGAAACAGAAAATCTGAACTGACCGATTACTAGTAATTGTAATTACTAGCAATGAAATTGAATTGGTAATCAAAACTCCCAACAAACAAAAGTCCAGGACCCGATGGCCTCACAGGTGAATTCTACCAAACGTTCAAAGAAGAGTTAAGACCTATTCTTCTCAAAGTATTCGAAAAAACAGAAGAGGAAGGAAAACTTCCAAATTCATTCTATGAGGGCAGCATTAACCTGATACCAAAACCAAAGACTACGAAAAAAAACCCCGAAAAACAGAGAGAGAGAGAATTACAAGCCAATATCTCTGATGAACATAGATGCAAAATTCCTCAACAAAATATTAGCAAACTGAATTCAAAAATACATTAAAAAGATCATTCACCAAGGGGCGACTGGGTGGCTCAGTCATTAAGCGTCTGCTTTCGGCTCAGATCATGATCCCAGGGTCCTAGGATCGAGCCCCACATTGGGCTCCCTGCTCTGTGGGAAGCCTGCTTCTCCCTCTCCTACTCCCCCTGCTTGTGTTCCCTCTCTCGCTGTGTCTCTCTGTCAAATAAATAAATAAAATCTTTAAAAAAAAAAGATCATTCACCAAGATCAAGTGGGATTTATTTCAGGCATGCAAGGATGGTTCAATATTTGTAAATCAGTGTGATACACCACATTACCAACATGAAGGATAAAAATCATATGATCATCTTAACAGATGCAGAAAAAGAATTTGACAAAATTCAATAGCCATTCATGATTAAAGCTTGAAAATACTTTCAAATCTTGACAAAAAGGCAGTAATTTAAGAAATTCTATTTGGAAAACCAAATATGAAGCATTAATTATAGCGAGGATTCCACCTTATGAAGCCATGTTCACTTCTAGGGGTTTAATAGTTCTGGGCACAGACTGGTGGGCTACACCTGCCAGATCCCACATGCCCCCAGGAAAAAGTGCACTGCAGAGCCTGACACATAGCCCTGAGTTATTAACCATACCTTGGTCTTGAGTCACTATTTCTAATACCGCAGGGTACCTATCATGCAGCTTTGCTCTTTGGTCCAATTCCCACAGGTTAAGGGGGCTACGAGTAGAAATGTAAGGATGTTGCTCTTTTCACCCTAAAATCCTGTTAGATACTAGGGCCTCAAAGTGGCACTGCTTTGGGCATAAAAACTGTGGAGAGGTTCTCCTAGCATTCATAGCAATCATTTATTTAAGATACATTGGTTTTGAATTGCCACAAAGATTTTATGCATCGAGTCAACATGTTGGGAGTGCCCCCCAATAATGGAGCTTCCAAACAAGGGGGAGGGATATTTCACCAGAAAAGTCATAACCATGTAGTAGCAAAGGCACAGACTTTCTGTACATGTAGAAGCAAAAAGTGGTACTTTAGCCTCCCAAGAGGAATCTTGCTTTTTTTCTCACAGTCATGCCAGGGTAGAGCTGAATATCCTGACCCCTGAGCAGAGAATCAGATGCTGTCACACCAGGCTGCGGTGGGAACATGGTCCCCTCGGTTAGGACAAGGCCATGGCCATCCCTGCTCTGGCTTGAACCACTTTACAATGTAAACACAGTAATAGTTGAGCTTGACGCATTTTACGATCTGAGCCTCCGTTACTCAATTTACATCTTTATTGCCTGATAGCATCTGCCCGATGTGATAACAGCTCAAAACCAGCACAGGGATAAGGAGCTTTCCATGTGGCAAGGATTGTAATGGACCTGAGGGACAAGGGGATTCTTAGGAGAGCGCTCTGGGTCTGATCGGAGCTGGAGCCTGCTGGTCACCAGTCACCAGGTGACCACCCTCCTTTTCTGGCCCCAATTAAGGTCAAGAAAATTAGAGAAGGTTGGCAGACCAGCTGTTATATTTGAGGGCACTGGACAAGTTAATGCAGAATAAACAAGAGAAAGAGAATCCAGGTACATCTTCTGTGGGACCCTTAACACTTCCCACTCTCTCACCTATATGGCCACCCCCAGACATCCTCTAATTATTTCTTTGGCTTTGCAGATAAGAGTCCAAAAATTTTATGCGGCAGGAATAAGCATTAAAAAATCTTTTTTTTATATCATATAATCATATAAAGATTGCTGTTTTTATATCAGCATTCACAGAGTATGAAGTTAATTCTTTTTCTGCCTGCTGGATTAAATGTTCATTATGCAAACTGGACCATGCCGTTGACCAAGGTGAATACAGTGAAGAAGAAAGACTCATGTCCTGTGTGTGGTACCTTATAGTGTATAAAGAGATACTTTTCATTTTTTCTCAGGGCAGGTCACTCAGTGGATAGGTCACTGCACCAAGGAAGAAAAGACAGTTGAGAAGTGATGTGGCTGGGCCTGTTTACTGGCTTCCTAGGACTACCATAACAAATTACCACAAACTTGGTGACTTGAAACCTGGTATTATGTATTCTCATAGTTCTGGAGGCTAGAAGTTTGAAGTTAAGACCACTAAGACCATGCAGGACCATGTTCTTTCTGAAGGTAGGGAAAGGATCTTTCCTCTCCTTTTCCTGGTCTGGGGGCTCCCAGCAATCCTTGGCATTCCTTGCCTGTAGACACATCACTCCTATCTACACAGCCCCCTCTTCTCCACGTTTCTGTGTCTCCTTCTTTTCTTACAAGGGCACCAACCATGTACTGGATATGAGGCCTTTCCTAATCCAGTATGACCTCATCTTAACTAATTACATTTGCGAAGACCTTATTTCCAGATAAAATCACATTGTGAAGTTCCAGGTGGGTAGAAATGGGGGGGCACTATTCAACCCAATATCACCATGAACCCAAGATTGTGGCTATAGGTCTGTGATTGTTTCTACAAAGCCTCACATATGTTTTGCTCTTTGTAAGACCTGTAAGAAAACACCTCTCTGAGAATGGCATGGTGTTTCATAGCTGAGTGAAAGAAATTCATCTTAGGGTGACGGGAACATGGGCTGAGAAACAGTCTACACAAAAGAATTCATAACCTATACCCATCTTAATTTCGCCACTTTACAAATGAAATAACTGAAGTCTAGCATGTTATCTCCCCCCAAAGTAATTAAATAGCTAATTAGTGGAGAAAATACGACGAGAACCCCACATCAATCACCCATCATTCATTTATTTGACCCTTACCGCGTCAGGCATAGTGCTGAAGAAATGAGGGAGTGACACAAACACGATTGTCCCCCTCTATTTCATGTGGGAGACAAGTCTCACAGCAGTATATGCAATCAGAGATCCCAGGTGCCATCATGGAAGTCTGTGAAGGGCAGAGGGGCCAAAGAGGAGAGGATGGATTCTTCTTGGGGTGGGCAGGGTGGTAAGGAGAAGAGTGGGAGGGCTTCATACTCAAGTTGAGCCTGGAAGGTGATTAGGAGCCCACCAGGCAGAGGAAACAGCATGTGTGAAGGTAGACAAACTGCACACAAGCCTGGCATGCTCTAAAAACTGCATACTTCTTTGTTCCTAGAGCCTGGGAATGCAGAGGTCAGATCACAGAGGGTCTCGAATGCCACTCTGAAGGGGTGAGACTTGTATCAGGCAGGCAGTTATAATCAATTGAAGGGTATCTAAACAGAGAGGTAATAAGATTGCTTCTACATTTTAGAAATCACTTCAATCTAGTGTGCAGAATGTACCAGAGGTGAAGGAGATAAGCAAGCAGACCAGTTCAGAAGCTCCACGAGTCTAGATGAGAGACTCCCTATGTGCAATGGGAGCTCTGGCAGGGAGATGAGGTGGAGGGTGATGGGAAGCTGGTATGGGGATGGAAGCACAGTTAGGATCTGAATGTTGGGGAAGGTGGGGAAGGAAGGCTCCTGGCCCATTGTCAGGGAGACAGTGCCGTGCCACTCACCAGGCTCAAGAAGAGAAAGTGGGGTTTGCAGGAGTGTGTAATGAGTCCATGTGGGGCAGGCTGCACTTACAGTGACCTTAGGACACTGAAGAGAACATGCCCAGCAGACAGGCGGACTGACAGGGAAGCAGCTTAGAAGTGAGTTAGAGCTGAAGATGGCAGAATTGTAACTCATGACTTAGGGGCACCAGAAGTCCACTCGAGGAAGGGCTCAGAGGAGGAGGGAGCATGAACCACAGGGCAGGGCCAAGCGAAAGGGAAAGAGGAAGGAGACCCCATGCTCATCCCTGCTCCATTTCCTTGCTCTTCAGTCTGCATTTTCAGAATTGTAGAAGTAAAAGATTCAATACCGATAAAGCCAATAAATTATTGGCTAGGGTCGAGACCAAGATGGCAGGGAGACATGCTGCCTTCCTCGAGAATGCCTGGGCCAAGGAGGCGGTGCTGGTCATGTCCTTCACCACTGGGGGTCTTGATATAATTCTGCCCCCCCCAGCCCCTTTACCAAATAAGCCACCACGATCAACCAGGCCAGCCCCTACACATATCCAGTGCCCCTAAGATGATGGGAACATGCCCTGTGTGCCCAGCCAGCCTGAAGACCCCCCCCAGAGTCCAAGCTTGCAGGGGCTGAAGAAACTGTGAGTGAACACCTCTGGTGACAGGGAGGAGGGACCCTCTCCTGAGGCCAATAAAATGTGAAAAGTGAAAAAAATCCCCTCCAAAACATAAATTATTCTTTATGGACCAAATGGCACAAACTTGCTAGGACTATGTCTGAGCTGTTGGCCATCGCCATTGCCAATGGTGTGGAGCTTGCTCTCGGGGAGACACCTGCCTGCAGAGGTAACCATGCAGACTCTGAACTATATACAGTTGACCCTTGAACAACGTGGGAGTTAGAGGTGCCAACCCTCCATGCAACCAAAGATCTGCATATAACTTCTGACTCCCCCAAAACTTAACTACTCATAACCTACTACCCACCGGCAGTCTTATCAGTAACATAAATAGTCGATTAACCCTCATGTTGTATCTTAAAGGTATTTTATACTGTATCCTTACAATAAACTAAGCTGGAGAAAAGAAACTGTGATTGAGGAAATCATAAGGAAGAGAAAATACATTCACAGTACTGTTCTGTATTTATGGGGAAAAATGCCCACGTCAGTGGACCCTCACAGTTCAAACCTGTGTAGTTCAAGGGTCAACTGGACACTGTATGTCAGAAACTATGTAGTCAAAAAATGCCAGCACACATTCAGTGGGTCATGTCCTTTGATTGGGGAGAAGCGGTTCATGCCAGTTTGTCTGTCTGCCTCTCCCAGCCAGATCCCTTTCACCCCGCGGCAGTTTTCAGCCATCTTGCTCGGATTCAGGTGCAGCTTCCAGTATGAGAGCAGAGTAAAACCAGTGGCTGTCACGAGTCTGGATGCACTGTCTCTCTCCAGGAGGGTTCCTCCTGTCCCCCAGGGCAGCCCTCTCCCCTCACTCCGGTCGCTCACTTAAACGTGGGCTTCAGATGCCATGGCCTGAGCCCTGTTGGGAAACCACAGTCTTGGCAGACAAATGGACCAAGCTAACCAATGAAGACAAGATGGTTCCATTCTCTGGGACCAGTTTCAGGAAACCCTGTTTCAAAAGACACCCCTGCTGGCAACTGCATTTTATCTCTTACCATTTTGTAAGGCAAATTTACAATGAAATGCTTGAATTTCTAAATAAATTTGTTGAGGTGACATTCACCTGACATAACGAACTATTTTGAAGTGAACATTTAGTACATTCACGATGTTGTGCAAACACCACCTCTATCTAATTTCAGTACATTTCCATCACTCCAAAATAAAACTCTGTACTCAGTAAGCGGTTCTCCCCAGAGTCCCTAGCAACAACCAACCTGTTCTCTGTCTCTATGGATTTGCTTATTTGGACATTTTGTATAAATGGAATAATTCAATAGCTGCTCTTTTGTGTCTAGCTTATTTCACTAGCATAATGTTTTGGGGTTATATCCACCTTGCAGCATGCATCAGTGCTTCATTCCTTTCTATGACTGAATAATACTCCACTGTAAGGATATACCACAATTTTTTGTGTATACTTCTTTTGATGGACATTTGAGCCATCTCTACCTTTTGACTATTGGGATTACTGCTGCTTTGACATGCACTTGTTTCGAACCATTTTACATTCCCTCCAGCAATGTAGGAGGGTTCTAATTTTTTCACATCCTCACCAACATTGTTATTTTCCATTTGGGGGGATTATCGTCGTCCCAGTAGGTATGAAGCGGGACCTCATTGTGGTGTTCATTTGCATTTGCCTCATGACTACTGATCTTTTTGAAAGTCTTCTCATGTGCTTATTGGCATCATTTACTTTTCAAGAATGGTCTTAATGTGGGGCACCTGCCTCTTGATTTCGCCTCAGGTCATGATCTCAGGGTCATGAGATCAGGCCCTGCATTGGGCTCCATGCTCATTGTGGAGTCTGCTTGGGATTCTCTGTCTCCCCCTTTCTCTCTCTACCCCTCCCCTCCCACTCGTGCTCACTCACTCTCTCTAAAATAAATAAATAACATCTTAAAAAATAAAGAATGGCCTTAACGTTAAACTTAAAATTTTCTAACAATTTCAAGTTCACAGAAAGGTTCCAAGTACAGCACAAAGGATTTTTCTCTGAACCACTTGAGCATGAGTTGCCAACCTGAGTCTATTACTCCTCAATACCACGGATCTCCTGAAAACAAGGACATTCTCCTATGCAACCACAATACGACCGTTAAAGTCAGGACAGTGTATATCCCTATCATCTGATCCTCAGACTCCATTCAAGTTTCATAAAAAGTACCAATAATGTCCTTTATAGCAAAAGGAAACCAACCCTGCCAGCACTTTGGTCTTGGACGTCTGCCTCCAGAACTGTGAGAAAATAAATTTCTGTTGTTTAAGATGCCCTCCCCTGTGGTCCTCTGTTTTGGTAGCCAAAGCAGACTAATACAGCTCCTCGTTGGTTGTAAGAGGAAAGCCAACCACATTCGTTCAGTGCAATGCCACGGACTGACCAAACACTCAGACTCGCACGACTACAATAGAACACAGACTCATCTATTCAGAAAGATGAGGACAGAAGGCCCGGCTGGTCAGCAGGACAGTGTCAGGACATCTCATGAAGAGGCCTTCAGAAGTTCTTACTGCGGTTTATATAACGTCCAGGAGTTATCTTATCCCCAAGTGGTGCAAGGAGATGAGATCTACGTGGGTAAGTGTGGAGTCCACCTTGGTGCAAAAGACCCCTGCCCACAGAAGCAGTATCTCTTCAAAATAGCTTCGAGGGCCCCACAGGGACATGCCACTTAGAAAAGTCACCAGAACTCGGGAAAGTCCAAAGTGTAGTGTCTACATTAGGTATTTGAAGTTCATTCATAGCTGCTTGCAGTCCATAAGTAATTTACCAATCGGGGGACATTCTGACTATAAGCAATGTCACATGACAATACAGTTTACACTGTCTTATCTGGTTTCCAAGGTGTCGTAGGTAGGCAGAAAATTGGCTTCCCAAAGATGCTCATGTCCTAATTCCCAGAACCTGTAAATAGGTTATGTAACATGACAAGGAGGAGATAAGATAGCAGATGGAATTAAGGTTGCTAATCAGCTGACTTTAAAATAGGGAGGTTAGTGGTGCCTGGGTGGCTCAGTCATTAAGTGTCTGCTTTTGGCGCAGGTCATGATCTCCGAGTCCTGGAATCAAGCCCCACGTCGGGCTCCCTGCTCAGCAGGGAGTCTGCTTCTTCTCTGCTCCTCCCTCTGCTCGTGCTCCCCGCCCCCCGCAAATAAATAAATACGATCTTTAAGAATAAAATAAAATAGGGAGGTTAACCTGGATTATCTGGGTGGGCCCAATGTAATCACAAGGGTTCTTATAAGAGAAAGAGGGAGGCAGGAGAGTCAGTGTCAGAGTCTGAGATTTTAAGATGCTACACTGTGGGCTTTGAAGATGGACGAGGTCCATGTCTCAAGGAATGTGGAGCCTCTGGAGGCTGGAAAAGGCAAGAAAACAGAGAGAAACTTGCTTCTGCCAACACCTTAATTTTAGCCCAGTGAGACCCTTTTCAGATTTCGGACTTCTAGAACTCTAATGCAATAAATGTGTTGTTTGAGGCCACTGATTTTGTGGTAATTAAGTTACAGCTGCAATGCATGGTAACAGAGCCAGGAGGTTAACAAGTGTTGGGGGGTTGGTTTCTTCTGAGGTGCCTCTCCTTGGCTTACAGATGGTCGCCTTCCTGCTGTGTTCTCACGTGGTCTTCCCTCTCTGTGTGTCTGTGTCCTAATCTCTTCTTATAAGGACATCAGTCCTGTTGGATTAGGGCTCATCCACCTGACCCCATTAATTACCTCTTTCAAGGCCCAGTCTCCAAATAGGGTCACATTCTGTGACACTCTGGATTTGGTGGGTGACATAATTCAGCCCATAACACTCAGCCCTCTGGACCCCCAAAGTTCATGTCCATCTTTTATTTATTTATTTATTTATTTATTTATTTATTTATTTATTTATTTATTTGACAGATACACAGCGAGAGAGGGAACACAAGCAGGGGGAGCAGGAGAGGGAGAAGCAGGGGGAGTGGGAGAGGGAGAAGCAGGCTTCCCACGGAGCAGGGAGCCTGATGTGGGTCTCGATCCCAGGACCCTGGGACCATGACCTGAGCCTAAGGCAGACGCTTAACGACTGAGCCACCCAGGCACCCCAGTTCATGTCTTTCTTACATGAAAAGTAAATTCACCCGCATCCCAACAGCCCCAAGTCTTAATCTTATTCCAGCGCCATCTCTAAATCCAAAATCTCATCTAAGCCAAGTGTGGGTGAGAGGTGAGGTATGATTTATCCTGAGGCAAAAACTCCACTCCAGCAGTGACCCGTGAAATCAGACAAGTTATCTTTTTCCAAAACACAATGGTGGCCTACGATAGACTTTTTCATGCCAAAAGGGAGAGATCAGAAAGAAGAAAGGGGTCCTGGGTCCCAAGCGAATCCTTTGACAGTGTAGTACTTCAGACTATGTCAAATCCCATTTTGATGTAACATTATTTCAACAGAAAAGCTGTTTTTACAAAGCGGGAAGTATCTGACTGTCAAGCAAAATGACACATTTGAATTTTCCATGTAACTTTTGAGAAAAGGATAACTGTTGTCATATTTCAGTGCCTAGCATTACTCAAGAATAATGAATTTTCTATAAACATTCCTCGGCAAGCCACTCATTTGCACATTCTTGGAGAATTAATCTTTTTAAGAAATAACATAATTTTGTTCCAAAGAATCATGGTTTGACATTACATCATGTGTGCGTCTGTGTGTGTGTGTGTGTATGTGTGAATTTCTTTCCCATCTAATTTGCTTCCTACTGTGTTTTTAGTAGTAAGACAGATCACATAAGCCTTCTCTGCTCTCTTTGGCTCCATCCCGATTCCCTCTCACCTCCAGCCACCTGTTATTCGTCTTGGTCAAGATGGCTATTTGCAAACAAGCTCCTAAACATCAGAGGAAGATTGTTAGTAAGTTGCAGCTCTTGGAAAATCGGTCACACACTGCTGACTTTCCTGAACCTGGGCAAGAGCTGACTTTGAAAGTAGCTCCCAGGAGGACCCCGGAGCCTGCTGAGGACCCAGCGTGGGTGGAGCTGCCAGGCTGCTGAGGAAGGAATTACCAGAAGGCAGGTGAGGGCCCCATGTGGCAAAGGTATCCAGGGATCTTGGCGAAAGGAATGAGGCATGATACTTCTGCGGGATGATCCTGTGACCTCCACAAAGCTACAGACAAGCCTTCACTTCCCTTTCTCTCTTGCTCGGGACATTACTTCTCTTTCCCACCTTCCCAACCTTCTCTTGCAACCTTCTCAACCTCTTAAAAAAAAATACTTTATTTTTCAGAGCAGTTTTAGTTTCACAGCAAAACTGAGCAGGAAATAGATTTCCCCTATTCCTCCCGCCCCCAGGCGAGGCATGCCCGCTATCGGCACCCCCCACCAGGCACTGATGCACCGTTATCACCCAGAGCCCATAGATTACGTTGTAGTTCATTCTTGGTGCGGTGCATTCTGTGGGTTTGGACAAATGTATAAGGACAGGTCGAGCCATCATTATAGTGTCCTACAGAATAGATTCACTGCCCTAAAAGTCCTCTGAGGAGCAGGCATGATTATACCTGCCTCATGGCACAGTTTTGAAGATTAAAGGAGGTAATGTGAGTGAAGGGTCTAGAAAACTGCCCAGCACAGTGTGGGGGCCGGCAGTAAGTGCCAATTATCAATACGATGGAGGCACACGGGAGCGGGCTGTGCCAGGGGTCTTGTGATATGGACCGTCTGCTCTCCCCAGGACTTTGCCGGGAACCGCAAGCCTTCCGGGTGTGCTAACATGTAAGGGATAGGGGCGCCTGCGGGGCTCAGTTGGCGAAGCATCTGCCTTCGGCTCAGGTCATGATCCTGGGGTCCTGGGATCGAGCCCCGCATCGGGCTCCCTGCTTGGCAGGAAGCCTTCTTCTCCCTCTGCCCCTCCCCGCCCGGTTCATGTTCTTTCTCTCTCTCTCGCTCACTCTCTCAAGCTCTCTCTCTAATAAATGGATGGAATCTTAAAGACAACAACACCAACAACAAACATGTAAGGGAGAAAGCTAGGCCGCCTGGAGTAGAGTGAGGCCTGGAAGAAACCCCAAATCCAAACCTTCAAACACGTGTGATGGGACGGCGCTTATAGCTGTTGACCTACACCTGAAGCAAAAACTCCACTCCAGCATCGAACCTGTGAAATCAGACAAGTTATCTGTTTCCAAAACACAGTGGTGGCCTACGATAGACTTTTCCATGCCGAAAGGGAGAGATCAGAAAGAAGAAAGGGGTCCCGGGTCCCAAGCGACCTGCCCCGTTCTCGTTCACATTCAAGGAGAGACAGGTGTGGAAGGTTAAGCAGCAGACACGCCCAAGAGTCTGTGGCTTTTGATTCCAAGGCCTAAGCCTCACGTGGGAAAGAATTCAGGGTTTAGGGGAAAAAGTGCCTTGGCCGGAGCAGGAGGAAGGGTGGAGTTGCCCCAGGACCAGAGGGTGACCCTCTGCAATAGCTGGGGTGGCTGGGGGTGGGGGCGGGGGACTGCAAAACCTCCTTGGGTGGGGCATGGTGGGGGGGCGGGTGGCAAGACCCCATAAGAAAATGTTGCTCTGAGGCAGAGGGGGTCATGGAGAAGAGTGTTGTGCCCCCAGGCAGGACCTGAGACTACCAAGAGCCACCAGCCTCAAGGGCCCATACCCAGCTGATGGGGTCTCATGGGTCTTGAGGACCAAGGGGGCACCTCTCCCACGCCCTGGACCTACATTCGTTCTGGGGGATCGCAGGGAGGCGGGGGACACCTGGTCAAGACCGAGACTAAAGTCCCCTGCCGGCCAGAGGGATGCATGCTTCAGTGAAAGATGAGTTACAGGAAAATTAGAAGAATCGCCTTCCTCCCCCACACCTGAGTCTGTGGACGGGGATTCACACCAGCACTGGAGGGTGGCCCGGGTTAATGACGGCTTGCCAGCAGCAAGCCCAGCTTCCCGCCCTGCCTGCTTCATTCAGCTGCTTGCCTCCACGTTTGTGATCCGAGTCCTCAGCCTCCTTTGATTCTGCGGCCTCCATGTAAGTCCCGGGTCAAGGGTGCCTGGTCTCAGCATCTCATCTGGCTCTCTGTAGCTCACTAGTCATTTATTACCAGACCACCTCTTTGAAGGCTTGTTTCGTTGGAATCTTTGTGACTGATCGTGCGGCAGCCAGAGGGCTCTCTAGGTAATTACTCCACTGGGCCCCCCACAGCACGGAGCAGGACCAGGAGACAGCCGTGCAGTCCCTCTCTGTACGGAACTGGCATTTGCTCTACTTGGAAGAGATGAAGTTTAACACCTGCTTGATTTTTCATGCAGGAGCTAATGAGTAAAACTGATGTTTATATAAGGCAAGAAAAAGCAAAGGGTCGGATAAAGCCATTATTTTATTTCTGAAACCACAGTTAATGTAATGGTGCATGAATTCTTCTCAAATGTCAAATATGTGAGAGGCTTTTAAAAAATTGGTACCAAACTTCCTCCGTATAATATTCAAAATGAAATAATTCCAATCCCAGCTTCGAGTCGGCTGCCTGAGTTGACTCTTAGGTGCCTTTCGCTATTTTGTTTATTTGCCACCCCAACTCTTCCCGATAAAAGCTGCTTCTGCTCATTTTCAGGGTCTCATTCAGACGCTATCACCTTCTCAAACAAAACTTTCTTGTGCTGGCTTGCCCCCGTGGTCCCTGGAGCTGAGCGCCATGGTCCATCACTGTGATGCTTATAGGCTTTTTGTTGCCCTCACTGCCTTAGACCTTGTACTCTTGTATTCAAATAGCAGTGAAGGTGTGTTTTCTTCCTTTCTAGACTGCTGGCTCTTTTGAGAACAGAAAATATGTTAGGTTCATTTTTATTTTATTTTAAGATTTTTACTTTTATTTTTTTAAAGATTTTTATTTATTTAATCAGAGACAGAGACAGCACAAGCAGGGGGAGGGACAGATGGAGAGGGAGAAGCAGGCTCCCCACGGAGCACGGAGCCCGATGCGGGACTCGATCCTAGGACCCCAGGATCATGACCTGAGCTGAAGACAGACGCTTCACCGACTGAGCCACCCAGGCACCCTTTCCCTTTCTTTTAAATAGGATGACAACAGTAAAAACATTCCATGTTCATGGACTGGAAGAATAAACACTGTCAAAATGTCTATGCTGCCCAGAGCAATCTACACTTTCGATGCCATCCCTCTTACAATACCATTGGCATTTTTCAAAGTGCTGGAACAAACAATCCTAAACTTTGTATGGAACCAGAAAAGACCCCGAATCACCAAGGGAATGTTGAAAAAGAAAAACAAAGCTGGGGGCATCAAGTTGCCTGACTTCATGCTGTATTACAAAGCTGTGATCACCAAGACAGCATGGTACTGGCACAAAAACAGACACATAGACCAATGGAACAGAATAGAGTGTCCAGAAATGGACCCTCAACTCTATGGTCAACTAATCTTTGACAAATCAGGAAAAAATATCCAATGGAAAAAAGACAGTCTCTTCAATAAATGGTGCTGGGAAAATTGGACAGCTACATGCAGAAGAATGAAACTCAACCATTCTCTTACACCATTCACAAAGATAAACTCAAAGGGGATGAAAGGCCTCAATGTGAGACAGGAATCCATCAAAATCCTAGAGGAGAACACAGGCAGTAACCTCTTCGACCTCAGACACAGCAACTTCTTTCAGGACACGTCTCCAAAGGCAAGGGAAACAAAAGCAAAATGAACTTTTGGGACCTCATCAAGATAAAAAGCTTCTGCACAGCAAGGGAAACAGTTAAGAAAACTAAGAGGCAATCCATGGAATGGGAGAAGATACTTGCAAATGACACTGCAGATAAAGGGCTGGTATCCAAGATCTATAAAGAACTTCTCAAATTCAACACCCAAAAAACAATCAAGTCAAAAAATGGGCAGAAGACATGAACAGACACTTCTCCAAAGAAGACATACAAATGGCTAAAAGACACATGAAAAAATGTTCAACATCATTAGCCATCAGGGAAATTCAAATCAAAACCACACTGAGATACCACTTTACACCAGTGAGAATGGCAAAAATTGACAAGGCAAGAAACAAAAGAGTTGGAGAAGATGTGGAGAAAGGGGAACCCTCTTACACTGTTGGTGGGAATGCAAGTTGGTACAGCCACTTTGGAAAACAGTGTGGAGGTTCCTCAAAGATTTAAAAATAGAGCTACCCTATGACCCAGCAATTGCACTCCTGGGTATTTACCCCAAAGACACAGATGTAGCGAAAAGAAGGGCCATATGCACCCCAATGTTCACAGCAGCAATGTCCGCAATAGCCAAACTGTGGAAAGAGCCGAGATGCCCTTCAACAGATGAATGGATAAAGAAGATGTGGTCCATATATACAATGGAATACTACTCAGCCATCAGAAAGGATGAACACCCAACTTTTACATCAACATGGATGGGACTGGAGGAGATTATGCTAAGTGAAATAAGTCAAGCAGAGAAAGACAATTATATGGTTTCACTCGTAGGTGGAACATAAGGAATAGCATGGAGGACATTAGGAGAAGGAAGGGAAAACTGAAGGGGGGGGAAATCAGAGAGGGAGACAAACCATGAGAGACTATGGACTCCGGGAAACAAACTGAGGGGAGGCAGGTGGGAGGATGGGGTAGCCGGGGGGTGGGTATTAAGGAGGGCACATATTATAATGAAAACTGGGTGTTATATGCAAACAATGAATCATGGAACACTACATCAAAAACTAATGATGTACTGTACGGTGACTAACATAACATAATAAAAATAAAGTTTGTTAGTCTAACTGAAAAATAAATAAATAAATAAATAAACAAACAAACAAACAGGACGACAACAGTAAAATATTTGAGGCCCCCGTTCCTTCATCATCACTTCACATAAATCAAGCACAAGCTCATGAAAGACACCGCCACTCTTTATTCAAGAAATTTAAGAATTCTCTTGTGAGACTGTTTCAAAATGGTCCCTGGATCACTAGCACCTGAAGGCGGTCAGATACACACCTTCAGAGCAGGCTAAGTACCTGACTTTGCTGTTGAGCGCAGAGGCTGCAGTCAGTCAAGACCGGCAGAGTGGTGTCTGCACAGCAGAGGCCCCATCAAGGCAGAGCCAACAAAGCCAGGTGTTTTGTTCATCCTGGGAATTCTGGGGAGAGCACAGGGAATTCTGATGGCCCAAGATGCCAGTGCGAGGCCCCGGGGGTCCACCCGTCATACATGAAGGCCACCCTGAGTGGTGTGGGTGCAGCTCAGCACCCCTTAGGAAGCCTGGTCCTCCCGTCGTACAGGAAAGGAGCTCTGATTGCTGTCACAGCCAGTCGTCCACTGCTCTGTGGACTGGAAGCCTCTGGCACCAACCCTCCTGGACGCAGCAGTCCTGAGCCTGACGCTTACAGCGCCCCCTCCCCGGGGGAGGCACCGCAGGACTCTCAAGAGACTTCCGACTTCACGCTGCCTACACCTCCAGCATAATTACTTTCTTTTAATTCTTCTAAAAGTGGTGATGCAGGGATTAATCCTCAGCTGAGCACATGATGGCACAGACGGACTGGAAAACTTCACTCCGGGACTATGTCACATGAGTTTTAAAGAACCCCTGGACATCCTGAGAGGATGCGGTAGACCACAAGCAGAGGGTCAGCAGGCTGTGCAGAGAGGTTTGCTGTTTCCCAGCTGGAGAACGCCTCCTACAGGGCAGGACTCAGTTTTCATACTTCTCATCATTGTGCAAAGACTGAGCACCTCCTCTGCAAACCAGCTACCAGAACTGAATTCAAGAATCCTCCTTCAAGTCAAGGAGGAGCAGTTAGAATGCTCCGATGCTCGTTCGGGAGATGAAACGTTTGGAAAAAGGGGGTTTTGTTTGTTTGTTTTGTTTTGTTTTTCAGATAGGAAGAGTGGATGAGAAGCCAGGAGATTTGCTTCTAATCCCATTTCTATTTTTGATGACTTGTCTGACTGCGGGCAAGTTTCCGTCTCTGCATTTCGGGGTTCCCCTTTGTAACAGTCTGTCATCGTCTTGTGCCAAAAAGATCAGAGTCAAGTACGATGCCCCAGGTGGGAACAAAACCAGTAAGACAACTTAGCAGATTCATAAAAGCTGAGACACTGTCACTTGACTTTCTGAGATCAGATAACAGCCTAATGGCTTGATCATGATGAAAACAAAAATAAACCAAAGAAAATTAGTAATAGGGTTTTCATTCTAGTTCAGGAGAACTAGACCAAATGACTGCTCAGACAGTTGTCTTCAAACGAGGAAGGAAGCCTGACCTCGCAGGCCATCACCCACGAACACTGTTGATTGTATGTTACAGACATTAACGGGATCTCTCCAAGGTGTTTATTCATACTTTGCAGACACACTGATTTGTGTTGCTCAAATGAGCTATGCATGGAGGAGAATGTTTAAGCAGCAGGGGGGTAAAAAAAAAAGGACACATTAAATAAGCCTGAAAGTGATCTGAGTATTTTCCAGGAAAAAAGATACAGAGTCTGATGTGAGTTTTTCTTTATCGTGTTGACAGCCCGCTGATGACCCCTGCAAAGTAGTTGTCCGGGGTGAACTGTCCCTGAGTGGTACAGGTGGGGGTGGCAAGGGGCTGGGCTGAGGCTGGAGGCAAGTGGAGAGAAGTTCTACTTTCCCAGTAGCCAAGGAAGCCACGGACCATAGGATCTGTTTAGCTGATCTGACCAATGCCAGCCATGCCCCACCCCTAAGTGCAGCACCTACACCATCAGGCTGGACCGGGGTGGGAAATCTCTGAGCCATCTCTGAGCAAGGCAGTCTGCCAGGGAGGATGGCTCTGGCTATTTCTCTTTTGAACCAGAAGTCAACTCGTTGTTGGGCAGAGGCACCTGAGAAGGGAAAAGTCTAACCAAGATAATAAGGCTTTAAGAAGCAAGAAAAATGTACACGTGGTCCAGCTCACCTACAAAGCCTCCATGAGATGCAATGATAAGTATCCAAATCTGAGATGCAGATAAAATGAAACATCGGGGGATGGAGGCAGAGGTCCTACCAGTCCCACTGGTCACCAACTCATCGCCACTTAGCCAGGGAGGTTGAGGGACCAACAGCCAGTGTTAGAATTGTCTTCTATCTCTACCTGGGGAAGACCCGCCCTCTGGAAATTCTCCACCCAGGTCCCTGCAGAAGGAGCAAGGCTGCTTAGCAATTCTTCCTGCTCTGAAGCCAGCAGCTGATATAGGAAGGCAACTCGGAAAAAGGGAGAGGGCAAATAAGTGTATGGTATTTAGAAAATCTACCATAACATTTGTTAATGAACCACAGAGTACTCGAAATGGAAAGGATTTCACAGACTAGGGCTCTAATGGTTTTAAAGCATAAAGGTCCCTTCTAAAATTAAAAAAAAAAAAAAATGCAGCCTCCCTGTAGCAGTACTTGGTATCTATTGACTCAGAAGATACAGAGTGATATAAAGGATTCAGTAATACACTTAAATTCATCTTCTCTTCCTGATCCCAAGGATGCCTAAGCACACTTGCAGGTTAGCGGTAGACAAGCATGTGACATCGCATATTCAGTCCTGGGCTGAATATGAATATTCCACAGGGCTCCTGGGCTGGACCTGGATTCAGAGACCTCTTGCAGTCGTTCTGGGTACCCCCTGGCAGAAACTAAAGGCTAGAAGAAGGGAGGTAAAGTAACCCCCTTTAACCAGCCAGCTAGTGGTGGACAACTGGTAGCCCCACACTGCCAGGGGACTCCTGGGTCACAACCGGGGTCTATGCAGCGAGACTACGTCCTGATGTACTGGTCTGTGCTTTGTTTCCTGCCCTTCCCCAGCCAGGCATCCACGTTGCCTCAGGGGGAACTAGGATTATTAAAGCGGGAATAGAAAGACAAAGAGGTGTTTTGCTTTTTGCTTTCAAAGCAAGTTCTGAAAACCCTCTTCGGGAACATGTTTTGGATTGCCAGAGCTTTTGATTTATGTGAAGAAGGCTTGCAGAAAGGGAGGACCCCAGAGACACCTAGAAAGAAAAGAAAGGCCAAGGATTCACTTGTCCCTTGGACACCTGTGCTGGGAAAGGCGCGGTGAGCAGCACAGAATAACCCAGGAGCCTGGGGGACCCACGTGTAAGGAGAGCAGTTCGCACTGGGAAGCAGGCCTGTCCTCTCTTTGTCTTTATCACATGGGGAGCCCAGGCTTGCTGGAACCTCGTGGCCACTCAGGGTCACGTCACCCATGCTGAGGCCGTGTTCTCCTCGGGCCTCCTGCCAGTAGGCTTGCATATCATTGTGGGTCCTCGGCAGGTACCGGTGAGCCTCATCCAAACTACGCCCTAGCACGTGCTCATGTCCAAGGCCCGGGGGGTCTCCCGCGCTCCCTAACATCCAGCAGGTGGGGCCCCGGACAGGTGGTGCTGGTGCGTGGATGCCCTCGCATCTTATTTCTGTACTTGGGAGGGGCACATCTGACCTGGCATCTGGAACCCTATGCCTTGTAAGGGCATTTGGGGCCACTTTTCCCCCTAGGAGGCAACAGAATGCAATCGACAACATGTAGAAGCCCCGACTTCCCATCCTGGCTCTGCTGCGCGCCTCAGCCAAATTATCCTTGAGACTTCATTTCTCAGTCAAGAATGGGGCTAAAAATTCAGGCCTCCCAGGGCTGCTGAAAAGATCAAGTGGACAGGTTACAGTGAATGCTTTTGGTAAAGCACAAGACGCTAATCAAGTGTTAGCTATTGCTCCTTCGAGAATCTAAGCAGTACCTGTGAAATATTTGAAATAGAAATTTGACAGACGTAGCTGGAGTAGTAGTATCAGGTAGTGTTTACTGTGCTTAACCTTGAAACACGGTCTTAAAATTCTTCCCACCACTTAATTTCAGTCCAAGTCTGAGGGATGAGTATGCTTTATATTAAAGAACTCCTAATATAAAGAATTGTTTATATTAAAGAATGAGAACGGATGAAAGAAACCTGAAACAGAAACAGATGTTTGGGAATAGGAGAATCCAATACACATAAGGACGCCGTGCTTAACCAGAGTCTCTCCCTAACAACCGGGCCAGAAAGGCGCTTTAAAACCACGTGATGATGGAGGAAGGCAGAGGTGTGCATCAGCTCACGGCTCGGTCTGCACCTGGCGTCAGGTGGAACGGGGTGAGCAGGGATGGGGAGCCAGCCTCGCCTCCAGAGTGCAGGGCACCCACGGTCGGCGTGGATGTGAGCAGACCTCTGGAAAGGAGCTCAGGCAAAGAAGCAGCGCAGGCCACCCCTCCCCTCAACCAAGAAGGCCCTAGGATCCAGCTCCTGTCTGCCTGCCTTGTTGGGTTCATGTTCTGATGCTCCCGGGTCTCCCGACCATCCCTCAGGCAAGACACACGCAAGAGTGAGCCACAGCAGGATCTGGAGCCAAAAGGCTGAATTTGGAATGCTGGGTCTGCTCCTTGCTCACAATGCAACCTTTGGGCAAATTACTTAGCCCCTTGTTTTTTCCAGTGGTGAAATAGGAAGAGTCCATATGAGCTTCCTAGGCTTGCTGCAAGGTATCACAACAAACTTACAGCTTAAACAACACAGATTTGTGATTTGAGAGTTCCAGTGTTAGAAAGCACACAGCGTCTGTAGGGCTGCTGGGGGATTTGGGGGGGAATCTGTTTCTTTGCCTTTTCCGGCTTCTGGTGGGGCATGCACCCCTCGCTCTCAGCCCCTCCTCCGTCTTCCAGGCCAGCAGCCTAACATCGTCCAATCCCTGTGACACTGCTGTCCTCCTTTTATAAGGACACTTGTGATTACATCGGGCCCACTAAATAATCCAGGATACTTTCCCCATCTCAAGAGTCTTAACTTTTTTTTTTTTTAAAGATTTTATTTTATTTATTTGGAGAGAGAGAATGAGAGAGAGCGAGTACATGAGAGGGGGGAGGGTCAGAGGGAGAAGCAGACTCCCTGCCGAGCAGGGAGCTTGATGCGGGACTCGATCCCGGGACTCCAGGATCATGACCTGAGCCGAAGGCAGTCGCTTAACCGACTGAGCCACCCAGGCGCCCTCAAGAGTCTTAACTTAATCACATCTGCAAAATCCCTTTTGCTCTGTAAGGTAACATAATCACAGTTCCAATGTGGCCATCTTTGGGGTCGGGGCCATTAGGTTTCCTACAACCATAGTTGCCAAGGAATAAATACGTATGAATATATATATATTTTTAGACATTTTATTTATTTATTTGAGAGATTGAGAGAGGGCATGAGAGGGGAGAGGTCGGAGGGAGAAGCAGACTCTCCACTGAGCAGGGAGCCCGATGCGGGACTCGATCCCAGGACTCCAGGATCATGACCTGAGCCAAAAGCAGTTGCTTAACCAACTGAGCCACCCAGGCGCCCCGAATATATTTGTTTTTTAAGTAGGCTCCATACCCAGCGTGGAGCCCAACGCAGGGCTTGAACTCACGACCCTGAGATCAAAAGACCTGAGCTGAGACCAAGAGTTGGCCGCTGCTTAAGTGACTGAGCCACCCAGGTGCCCCTCAAGGAAATACACACTTCATACCATATAAGACACTTAGAGCCTGGCTTGTAGTGAGCACTCAACAAATGTTAGCTGCTATTATCATTATTTGCTGAAACAAAAACTCTTAGCCTCCAAAGTCTTCACCGTTCATTAGCTGTGACCCAACCCTTTCATCTGGCCAAGTCCCGAGACTTCCTTCCGGAAGCCTTTCCTGACCTAGACTGGGTGTGGTGTCCTGCTGTCTAGGTTCTTAATTCTGTGTTGTGTTATAATCATCCGTCTCCCTCACTAGCACGTAAATTCCTCAAGACCCGGGACCTCCCTTTACTCACCTCTGTGTTCCTGCCCACTGGCCCACTAGTTTTCGCAAGTCTCCTCAATGACTAATGGTCCTCCCTGGGTCCTCGGCAAACAAGGGTGAATGTCGGTTCACGCACCTGCGGGGTCCCGGAACCATAGGGCTGCTGTGACCCGCCGGAGGGGAGCTGTGGGGCGGGGGTGGGGAGGGGTCTGTATTTTGGGGTCATCATGCTCTGCACAGACGCAGATCTTCAGGGTGAATAGCTGGTTTCCCATCAGTGAAGCTGTCAGGAAAAGCAGGGGAAGACAGAGCCCCGAGCTCAGCCCAGAAAGGGGCTCTTGCTCTTGCAGGTACTTTGGCCTCGTGGTATCTGTGGGGAGTCACTGTCTCACAGCTCGGGGCGGGGGGCCTGGCATAGGGAACAGTCTGGGACCGCTTGGGTGGCTTGGGGTTTTCAGTCACACCTAAGGACGACCTGCAGAAATCATCTGTTTCAGTGGTTCACAAAACTCAAAAAACACAGATTCCCTGGCCCCAGCTCAGAACCACTGAGTCAGAACGTCTAGGAGTGAGGTGGGATTTTGGAAAACGCCCAGTCATTCTGCTATGCAGCCAGGTTTGGGAACCACTGACGGGACCTGCCTGGAATTTTCCAGACAGTCTGTGCTACTAAGATAGGATTCCTAACACAGGTGGGTAAAAATGGAAGGTATAGCCGATGCTGCCCATCATTAAGCAAGCTTACTGTTCATGCGCCAGGCCACACAGCAAGAGTCCACGAAGCAGTTCTCACAGAGCCGTCTTCCAGCCTATCTGCGTCCACAGTGGAGCGGCCTGAGGGTGGTGGCTCCCTCTTCCAGTTAGCCCCCAGATCTTTCAGACGTGTGGTCTTTGATCTGGCCTCTCAGGGGCGCCCTCTGGAGAGCTCTGGGTGACTCAAATGCCTTTGGATTAGGGCTCCCGCCCTATTGCCTCCCCTTGGTGCCTCCGGGGCCACGCGGCCCCTTGATCTAGCAGCTGGACTGGTGGGGCATCCACAAAACAGGGAGATCGTGGTGCTGGGTGTTATTTTGCTACGAGTCTCTCCGTTTGCCTCGAGTCAGACCACCAAATGCTCCTTTGGGAGACGTGGCTTCCTCGGATGCTGGGGTGTGGTGGAGGCTGTCGAGGAAGGCAGCTGGGCATGAATCATCTGCGGGCCCGGCACATTTTCATCTCATTCCATTTTCGCTGTCTCTGCACCTATGTGACAAGTCTGTTTCCTTCCTTCGTCTTGGATCTACACAGAGTCCTTCCAGAAGCAGCTTGTTTAAAATCTGCAATAGCCTTTCCCTGGAATTCTGTTATCTTCCTTCCTTCCCCCTTTTATTTTTCTCCCAAGCACTCGTCACATTCTAAGATGCTCATTTATTAATTTCCTTACTGAAATCGCTTTTGATTTCCCAGCTTATTCTTACTGGCCTGCTCCCTCTACTAGAACGTAAATTCTGTGAGGGCAGGAATTTGTCCCCCCTTCCATTGGCTGCTCCTTGTCCCCCAGCACGTGAGTCCCAGAGGGAAAAGCCAGCAGTACACAGGGAGTGAGGAAAAAGACTGAGAACCCCACCAAGGGGCACATTTCACAGCTAACAGAGGTCCAAGGAGGAGGCCGGCCAGGAAGAACCGGAGGAAAGTCAAGAGTGGGGGGGGCCCTGGGCCAATGTGTGGGTGTCTTAGGTGAGTTGCCATGGTTACTGGGATGCAAGGCCAGGGCCCAGCCCTCCCGCCTCAGGCCACCAGAGCTTGGGGGTAGGTATAGGTAACGTTTGGGGGAAAAAAAAACCCCAAAACTCACCCTTGGATAGACACGCTCTCCCTGAAGGCTAATCAACCGTAATCCCCGACATCCACGTGAAGAGAGAGATGGTGCGGCCAGCATCAGATCAAATTCGTAAGCGTTAGGGGGACAAAGGAATCATAAACAAGAGACAGAGCTGTAACTGCTTGAACACAGAAAGAATGAGTCATCCAAGGCAGTGTGGCGCCAGCGGGCTTGCTGTGGCCTCCCAGACGCCCGGCGGCCTGAGCGGCCTCAGGGACTGCTGGGCAGGCGGGTCCCTTCTAAGGGACTTCACTGCCAGAAAACCTGCATTAGAAAGAGGATGCATTACCTCCTCACCTGCCGGTCCCACACTCTCTCTCGGCTTGCCTGGCTTGTTCTTCCCCTTCCATTCACTAAACCAGGTCATGCTGTCCGGTCTGTCCAGGCCCAAACTGGCCACCCTGGGCCACCCAGGCACCAGCGTCTTCCTTCCCTTCCACCGCTGGTCAGACAGCAGCGCCGACTGCCGAGGGCCCGGATATCTGGGGCCGGCCGCAGCCCAGCCTTGCGGCCCTGCCTCTTCTGCCTTGTTCCTCTGACCCGGCCCCACAGCAGGCACAGAGGGCCCCCGGCGCCTGCTAAACCCTGCCTCTGCTTCTCGACTGCCCTGGGTCCCCGTTCATCCCAGAACAGACTGTGCCATTCATCACCCCCAACTCTGAGCCTTTGCACGGGCCAGTCCCTCTGCCTGGAAAGCCCTTGCTCACATGTGTGGGTTAGAAAATCTTGCTCAGCTTTCCGGGGCCTCAGCTGTCAGGCCCTTCCCGCCCTCCACTGCTCTCAGGAAGAATGAGTGTTCCTGTTATCACCACTCCCGCAGTGCTTGAAACGCGGCCGTGGCGGCGTTAATCCAGGGCCAGGCGAGTTGTTTTCGCGCTCATACCGCCCTAGATTATGAGCGCTCTGAAGTCCTTATTCATCTTTAAACCATCAGTGCCTGAAATACCTGGTCCCATGTTCATTACGCGAATGTCTTAGAAATACATGGCTTACGTACGATCTTTTAGGAACGTATCTACCACTTGCAGCAACACACATGCTTTGGAAAAATCCTTCCATAGCGTCCCAACCAAGGAGGATGGCTTACAGCAGTAACTCATAGGAAAACCAGAGAAAGGCGGACAACCCTGGGAAGGCTGGTCACGGTGTGGATCAGAAGTCTGTGATGACAAGTCCCGTGACAAAGAAAATTTCTGTTTCATAAAAACGTGCCTGGGTCCAGGCCAACCATCGACTTAGTTCCGACACAATGGACTACAGCAAATTCTAGCAGGAGGAGAGGGTCTGGAGAGAAACTGGGGAGCTGGGAGGAATCTGACCCATCAGGCGGCACAGTGAACCTGGGGTGTGAGGGCTGGTACCCCCAGAGCAGGACACACAGGGCTTCTGTCCAGCCTCTCTGGACCAGTTCTGAGCTTGAGGAGACCCAGCACAGCACACCGAGCCAGCACAGAAAGATCGGCAGGAAAGACCCCCCAAGCCTTCAGTTCTACAAGATCAACCAGGTGGGGGAGCACAGCACTGAAACACCAAACTCCGACTGGAACGGCGAGGAGGTAAAGCTACTCCAGACAGGGACAGGGTAACGGGGTGGTAGGTCCAGAGTGGGGTCTACGCGGGTAGTCAGATGGTCTGGGTGAGCAGAAGGCTCTGGTGACCTCATCCCTGCTAGATACAATTCAACTGAAGAAGATGGTATGTGATGCTGATGAAGGCCAATATATGTATCCATAGCTCACCTTGTTCCAGAAAAAATTCAGTGGCTGACATCACTGCCAGTTTCCCTTTGTTGTTTTCCTTGAGGTTCAATGCTGTCAGAGTCTCCACTCAGGCTCTAGCCTCGTCCCCTCTTGGCCACACTCCAGAGCCACCGCTGCCCTTGAGTTCAGGAGCTTGACTGTGTCTTTACATCCTTGTGACACCTGTTTCCCCCTTTATATACCATCAAACATATGCTTGTACACTTATATAATCTGTCTCCTTAGCCGGGATGCAGCCTTCCCTCGTGCATGTGGTCCCACACGGGTCGGGGGTAAATAAGCATCTATAGACCACTGGAGCCCCACGGGGCACAGGGAAAACAGAATTTTCCCAAAAGTAACAGAAACTAAAACCGAATAGGGATTACTCATGCTGGTTTGGCATAACACAGGCTTTGGGCTCTAGATTTCACTAAGGAAAGGTCCTGCTGGACATTTTGAAGGGGGTTTCAGAATATACCACCCCCAAATACGCCACTTTGGCATAAGGACTATTTTGAGCCAAATGCAAGTAAGAAACAGCAGACACAGGAGGAACTCCCTGGCCTCGTCCTCTCTGCCAAGATGTCTGTTTCTTTTTCTGAAGGGGTTTATCCCTTCCATCTCCCCTACCAGAAAGAAGAAAACCACCATTATCACTGGAGAGAGAAAGCGGGCACCAAGATGGTCTGCACAAACAAACCTTCTAAAATAACTCTGATCTTCCATAAGTCTTCTTCCTGTATTTACCTTCCCACAATTTACTGCCCCTAAAAGCTCATATCCGTTTTTTTTGTCTTGTCACTTTCCCACAACTTATTTCCCTTTTTTTTAAGATCCTATATAAGCTCTCAAACCTAACTGCTTCTTCAGGATTTCTCTCCTTCCCTGTGAAGCTCCTGTGTGCATGTACAATAAACTTTTTCTCCTATTAATTTGGCTCTTTTTCTCCTGTTAACCTCTCCTGTTGTCAGTTTAATTCACAGGCTAAACCTAAGAGGGTAGAGGAAAAGCTTTTTTTCCTTCCCTACAGTTTCCACCAAGGGCATGCACAGCAGGTACTCCAGGGCAACAGGAGAGGGCAGATGCCTCCCTGGATCAGGCTAGACAAACCCATACACAAACGTACGACAAGCGCATACGATTGTCAGTGGGGGGCCCCCAGAGGGATGCTTCAAGCATTTCTTCCATCTCTCCTTCCTCAGCCTCACAGCACACAGCCCACTAGAGAGCGCCAACCCAGCCACCCAGGGTGAAATGGTTGGAGAAATCGGAGCGAGCAAGAAATCCGCGCTTTTGTGAGAGGAGCGCATGTGCAGTGCCCCAGAGTGGGTCTCCACACACATCACCCTTTCTCCCCTTCCGCGTGTCTCAGTTGCTCCCCCTTTGCATTTGTATATGCTTTTCCTTGGTTAGTTAAAAAAGTCACCACTACCCACCAAGCACCCTGCTGGAACACTCCCGGACAGTTGTTTTTTTGCTAAAGAGAAGCTTTGGACAGACATATGGTGTGAGGATGAAATGCCATCATCCATGTGACTCGTGGGCTTGAAGGCTGGTTCTCCCTCCCTCCACCCCACTGCCCGCTAACCTGGGCTCCCTCCCAGGTCTGGCCCTCTGAGGCTGGGTCATTGGTGACCTGCTTGCTGATACCCGGCAATCTCAGAGCTTCAGGGGCCAGTGGCTCCTCCACAGCCTCATATATGTCCTCACTCCTCCTAGGACACCAGAGCCCACTCCACAAGCACTGCATCTTCAACCCATCTGCCTAGACCTGCCATTTTGTCTGCTGGGTTCCACTAGGAAAACTGATTGCACACCACCTAACAAAAGCTCCTCGACAATTAAACTGATTTGGAATGCTCCAGCTAGCTTACTGAATTGATCTCCCTTAAGTACCCACTGTTTTCTCTGTGATTTTTTTCTTTGAGCAGCAATTCTTGCCTCTACTTCCTTCCCTAAATGGAAATTTCATTTGCATTTTTTTCACTTCTGCTAATTTATTTAAGATATTTAGTTTATTCTTCATACGGCTGTAAAGAACTAGTTAAGATCTTACAGTCGTATTATGCTAATTTCTATACTGTATTTGTCCCCCCCCACACCCGTTTTTCTTTGCTGACACTTAGCGTCTCTGATTCTCAGTTAAAATACCCTTGCTGGCTACTGTTGAAAGGATATTTTTGTAGTATTTTTGGTGTATTAAAGAAGTTAAGTTTCAGTTTCTGGCTTAAGAAATAATAATAATCTCTCTACCTGTATAATAATAATATAATAATATATAATAAGTCTCTATGCCTGACCTCGTCTACCATATTTATTTACCAATAAAAAGGGGAAATCTGTGAGATTACAGAATAGTATATGCTCATCAAGGTAAGATCTTTTTTTTTTTTCTTAAAGATTTTATTTATTTGACAGAGAGAGACACAGCGAGAGAGGGAACACAAGCAGGGGGAGTGGGAGAGGGAGAAGCAGGCTCCCCGCTAAGCAGGGAGCCCGATGTGAGGCTTGATTCCAGGACCCTGAGATCATGACCCGAGCCAAAGGCAGACGCTTAATGACTGAGCCACCCAGGTGCCCCATCAAGGTAAGATCTTAAAAGATATTATTTCAAAATGTCATGAAGAAAAAGGGCAATCTACTGACACGCATTGCATTCTTAGGCATTCTCCCCTTTTTGAGTAGAACAAAAATGAGTCAAGGTAAGAACAATGTGATAGTGAGATGTGGCTATAAACAAGCGAGAATGATTTGTCTTGCATACTTCTGTCTTTTCTCAGCCATTTGGCTGTCTTCCTCAGTAAGCAGTAGTTGTGTAGTGGTGGTGGTGGTGGTAGGGGGGAGAGGCAGCATTATACCCAACCCCTCCTAGAGCCCAAGCCGGACCTCCTGAGACAGCTACAGGGCACTCTCTTCCCCAGGGACCAGGGGGATGACAGTGCCCGCCGAGGTCCCCCCTGATGTCCCACCATCTCAAAGAATGTGCTGAGATATGAGGGACTCTGGAGACTGTCATTTTACCTTAAAAACTGTAAAATGAATATGGGAAAAGCTTTCTCCTGGCTTCTCCACTTCCTACTTGCACGAGAAATGTCAAAGGCAATTGCCCAGCCAATCATGGGACTCCTGGGAATGACCCTTTTGTTGTGCTATTTCTCAGCTCGCCAGACACCTTCCACATGTTCCCGTTGGGCAATTTCATTTTAAGGAGGATTGGTGGTAGAGGAGCAAACAGGAAGGCCATTGTCCTAAATAGTTATTTCAGCTTAATAACCCTACGGGGAAGCTACTCATTCATTACCTAGCAAAGCATCACAATAAACGCTGTATTTACATTAACACCTACTATTTATTAAGTGCTATATCCATCTTTTATTCAGACTGATAACTGAGCCAAGTCCACACTTCAAAAATAATTCATAGTTTACATCTTGTTTCTCGGCACTGAAAAAGGCTTTCCGTTTAACATCTCAGTTGTTCCCACAGTAGCTTCTTGCAGGGAACAGGGCCAGATCAGATGGCGGTGTGCCTCCCTTCCCCCGCAGCATGCAAAAATCTGGAAAAGGATTTCCCCAGAGAATCAAGAAGCCAGCCACAGAGCCTAGGTCTCGCTGCTGCTTTGAGGCATTTACCACTGAATCTGTCCATCCCATGGTGGGAAGGAAGCCTCACAGTGAGAACACACGAGCAGATGACAAGACTGACACGTTTTAATGGGCAACACGGTGCAGCCCAGGAGGCCTTCTGCTCTGACCGAAACGGCAGGCCCTGTGCCAGCCTTTTACAGCCCTAGGAGGTAACAGAAGGAGACGAGGACCGGCCGTGCTGGGGGGCTGGGAAGAGGGTGGGAGACCCGGCATTCAGGATCCACTTTATCACTTGATCAAACTTTAACATTTTTGGATTTCCTAACACCCTAGCCCAAAATACACGAAAATAAGCAAGTCCTCCCCAATTAAGACGTCTTCTCCAGCCACGCCTCTGCCCCCGCTCACCCTCCCGTTATTATTTCTCAGGCAATTAAAAGATTAAACCAAAGCCCCCCGCAATGCCGTTGGGCGCGCGCGCTGCGAGTCCAGACGGTTTCAGCACCAGCCTCGGGGACAGACGCCATAAGGCCGCGGAAAACGGAACCCTCGCCTTGGCGGCTCCTGTCACCATCAGAACTGCTCCGAGGCAGGTGTCCCGGGGTATTGCGAAATCCTCAGGGCTTCTTGAGGTACAGGCCGAAAACATTTTCACAAATAAAACGACCACCTAGCCACTCCAGCCCTTCCAGTGCCGTCCTCTTCAACGGGGGACGTTTCTGCCCGGAGCGTGACAAGCGTTCGTGACCTACATATGGAAAAGGGCCCCCCCGGGAGCCTCCCCCCCCTCAAGCCCCAGAGATCGGGAGACGCCGGCCACCCGGAGACCCCCTAAGCGCTCGGAGCGGTCTGTCCAAACCTGCGCTCGGGTTTGCCAAGGGCTCAGCCGAGGGTCGTGGGTTCGAGGGGCGCGCTCACCTGCCAGCGCCCCGCCGCCGACGCCCACCTGTGCGGCAGCGCGAAGGCCGGCTCGCAGCGGGCGGCCCGAGAACCCCAGGAATTTGTTTCGCGTGCTTCCACTGACGGCGGCAGGACGACACACGCACCAAACCGCGTTTACAGTTGCAGAGACTTTCCCGCCCGAGTTGCCCTTTGGCTTCCGGCTCGCCCCGGGCTCGCGAGCCAGGGCCGTGCCACCCGTTCCCCCACAGCCACAGCGGGCCCGGCCCGCCGGCGGGGCGCCCACTTACCCGGAGCGGGGCGCGGGGCCGAAGGCGCCGCTCACGCGCGGGCTTTGTCTCCGGCGCGGGGCTCGCGGGGGGCGGCCAGACCGCGCGGCATCGCTCCTCGGCCGGGCGCGGGGCTGGACGGGCCGGCGGGCTCGGGCTCGGGCTCCGCGCCCCAGCTCCCGCGCGCCTCGGCGCTCACGGGCTCGCGGTGGAAAGGCGCGCCCCGCCCCGCCCGCCTTCCCCGGGGTCTCCGGGCCGCGTCAGCAGCCCCGCCCGGGCAGGGGAAAGACGACGTGAGGCTGGGGGCGGGGGTGCCGGGGAGGGCGAGCCCATGCCCCGCGCGCGACAGAAGTCACCCAGACCCGAAGTACTTCGTCTGCTCCCCGCCCCCGGTGCGGGGCTCCCGGAGCGCGTGCGGGCCCGGCGGCGTGCGGAGCGCGGGACCCCCACCCCCCCACCCCGACCCCTACCGCCCTCCTTCCACGTTGGTCGCGCCCACTCCGCGGCAGGGGCTCGCCCGGCGCCCGGGAGGGGCCGGGAAATCCCGCCCGCCGCCGCCGACGTCACTGGTGCGTCACCGGGGCTCCCGCGCCAGGGCTCCGCGCACTCCCCGCGCCCCCCGCCTCGCGCCCCGCCCCGCTCGCCCCCCGGCCGGCCGCGCGCCCCCGCGGGGCCTGCCCCTCCGCCCGGAGCGCGCGCGCCGCCCAGGGCCTGGGGGTGGGGCGGGGCGAGGGCCGTGGTCGGGGGTCGCGGGGCCGCGGTCCTCGCGGGATTCCGGCCCCAGGGCCTCCCGCGTCCTCGTGCGTGCCTGGGGGTTAGTTCCGGGGACCAGCCAGGCTGGGTGCGGCCAGTGTCCGTCCATCCCCGAAGAATACATAATATGTTTCCCCCAGCGCCCCAAAGAAGGCGGGCAGCGAGTGGAGAGACGCTTACTACCTGCGAAAATTCACAAGGCATTGTCTCGCTCTCCGGGCGAAGGATAGCGCTGACGTCGCCGAGTGACGGGCAAGCAGGGGACCCCTTGGGGCGCGCGGCGAGCTGCCCCCAGGCGGGCCGGCGGCCAGGAAGGCGGCAACGAATGCCCGGCGTGCGTGGAGAGCGGGAGCCGTCTCCGCGGGGAAATCCTTGGCCACTCCTCCTTCCTCTTGAACTGTAAGCGTTTTGGGGGAGAGATATTTTAGACCTCTTAATTATTATAGTCCTCTACTTTCAGGGAAAAACAGTGTAATTGCCGTCCGCGTTCCGACTGCTGGTAAGATAATACAGAACCTCTGGCACGGGGAAGCCACAACAACATTTCAAGCGGTGTTAGCAAGATTGGTGGGAAAAGGAGGCCGACGTGAATTCCTTTATTGAAACAATATGAAATCATGGCTGACAATTAGGAAATACACCTTGAAGATCTACATTCGCCGGCCTGGTCCACCATCGGGCAGCCACCCCTTTGATGTAAATGACACAAGGATCGCTTGTTTTTTCGATCTCTGATCCCCACGGACTTGACATTTGCCCCAGACAAATGTGCAGCTTTGCTGACTCCGAGTGCCTGACAGAATGCAAATGCAGAGTTCAGAAGTGCCCACCTGGGGCCAGCAAACATCTCACAGAGATTATTTTCACAGCTCGCAAGTGCCCATTTAAGGCACAGAATTAAACTATGGTAAAACGACTAAGGCCGTGCATATACCTACAGCACTGACCTTTTTTAAAAAGTGAGAAAGATATATGGGTACTGCGTTTAAAATTCAAAAATCCAAAACTGGACTCATTATTTCTACCCCCGAATTTATTTCTCCTGTATTTCTTTCTTTCTTTCTTTCTTTCTTTCTTTCTTTCTTTCTTTCTTTCTTTCTTTCTTTCTTTCTTTCTTTCTTTCTTTCTTTCTTTCTCTCTCTCTCTTTCTCTCTCTCTTTCTTTCTTTCTTTCTTTCTTTCTTTCTTTCTTTCTTTCTTTCTTTCTTTTTTTAAGATTATTTATTTATTTGAGAGAGCAGAGCGTGAGAGAGAGCATGGGGCGGGGGGAGACAGAGGGAGAGGGAAACCAGACTCCCCGCTGAGCAGGGAGCCCCAGACGGAGGCGGCTGGATCCCAGGACGCCGGGATCGTGACCTGAGCCAAAGTCAGACACTTAACTGAGCCACCCAGGCACCCCGTTTTCTCCTGTGTTTCTTGCCTCAACAGCACCTCCTGTCCTTCCACTTGGTTGGCCACGGCAAAATCCTGGTTTCCTATCATCCCAACTCCCATCTCAAGCAAGCCCAAGTAATCAATTATAAGGGAAATCAGTATCTACACTTCCAGGTACCCCACTTCCTTATTTTATCTAATTTATTACACTATCCTTTAAGGCAGACTTCTGTCCACTAAAAGACAAAGAGGAGAGTCTGGGCCAGTGGTTGCAGAGTGGATCCCAAGATCAGCAGCATCAGCATTACCTGGGAACTTGTTAGAAATGCAAATTATCAGGACCCACCCCAGCCCTACTGAATTACAAACTCTGGGGATGGGACCCAGCAATCTGTGTTTTAAGCCTCCAGGGGATTCTGATTCTGTCCATCCCTGCTTATCACCCAAGACTGCTAGGACCCAGGACACCCATCTTCCTTCCTTTGTCCCTGGTAATAGTCCTTGTTCTCAACTCTTTGTCCGATATCAGTATGGCCACTGCAGATTTCTTAGACTGGTGTTTGCATGGTGTATCTTTTCCCATCCTTTTACTTTTACGTCTTTATTCTTAAAGTGGGGTTCTCTATTCTTGAAGACAACACAGAGTTGGATCTTGTTTTTTAATTCAGCCCATCAATCTGTGCCTTTTACTTGGGAAGAAGAGCTGTGATCTACTAAAACCTTGGACAAGAAAGGAGATAAGGGGCTGTTTGGGGGAAGTCAAATAAGTTCAATTCAAGGCAAGGAGCTTCTTAGCAAAGAAGAAACTTGAGGAAAGTTTCTTCACTACAGGCTGTGAGACGTCAGACCTAACAACTCTATTCTCCAGACCATTCTAGGAAATAAAATAGATGTCTAATTCTTACGTAACTAGAAGCACACATGAGTAGGTTTTACTTTTATTTATAATAAAATACTATTATGTAGAATCTTATCTAGAAAGTACATAATGGAATTAGCTAATTAACTGTGTTTTGGTCGTATCAACAAGTATGAAAATTATAGCTTGATTTTTCTTAAAATCTCAGAAAAGATAGTTTTTATTCTTGATGCTTGAACCTGGATTCCAAGGATTGTTAAAGCTCTTTTAACAAAATTAAAATCTGGGAATGAAAGAACGGCTTTTTTTTTTTTAAGACTTATTTAATTATTTGAGAGAGAGAGAGAGAGAGAGAGAACATGAGTGGGGGAGGGGCAGAGGGAGATGATCTCAAGCAGATTCCCCAATGAGTGTTGAACCCGATGCGGGGCTTGACCTCAAGACTCATGAGATCATGACCTGAGCTGAAATCACTAGTCAGACGCTTAATCCACTGAGCCACTTAGGTGCCCTGAGAATGGTTTATTGTTATCAGCTCTCAGAAGTTTTGGTAAGACAAGTTTAAATCACTTTGGAAATGAGCCAAACTTTGCCAAAAAAATCTTTTCTAAACTCAAATCTCATTAACTTTGTTCATGAGAGGAGAAACAAGGCTCAGCACTTGAGAATATTATAGCCCAGCCCCAAATAATCATCCAGTCGTTTTGACCTCAAAGAACACATAGCATTGTTTAATTCCTCTCAAATACCTGAGTTGTAACCCAGTGTCCCCAAAGTGGCAGGATATATTTTTCTGTTCAGGTCATATAACACACAATAAAATTAGTGGCATCTCTTTCCCAACTCATTGGCTGTTTAAGTGTATACATTTTGTATTGGCAAATGTAGCTGCTTTTTAAATTGTGGAGTTTAAATTGGACATAACCTGGGGGAAATACCATATAAATACTGTGTAATGTGATGGTATGCTACTCCAAAATACCAGGTTGTGCTGAACCTAAAACCTCTTTCGCTTGCCTTTGACTTCAGTCTTGACTTATTTCATTTTTTAAAAAGTTTATTATGTTATGTTATAATACATACATACAATACATACATACATACATACATACATACATACAATACATCATTGGGTTTTGATGTGGTGTTCCATGATCCATTGTTTTCGTATAACACCTAGTGCTCCCTGCAGAACGTGCCCTCCTTAATACCCATCACCTGGCTAACCCATCCCCCCACCCCCCTCCCCTCTAAAACCCTGTTTGTTTCTCAGAGTCCATGGTCTCTCATGGTTCATCTCTCCCTCCAATTCCCCCCCCCCATTTTTCCCTTCCTTCTCCGAATGTCCTCCATGCTATTCCTTATGTTCCACAAATAAGTGAAACCGTATGATAATTGACTTTCTCTGCTTGACTTATTTCACTTAGCATAATCACCTCAGTCCCATCCATGTTGATGTAAAAGTTGGGTATTCATCCTTTCTGATGGCTGAGTAATATTCCATTGTATATATGGACCACATCTTCTTTATCCATTCATCTGTTGAAGGGCATCTCGGCTCTTTCCACAGTTTGGCTATTGCGGGCATTGCTGCTGTGAACATTGGGGTGCATATGGCCCTTCTTTTCACTACATCTGTGTCTTTGGGTTAAATACCCAGGAGTGCAATTGCTGGGTCATAGGGTAGCTCTATTTTTAAATCTTTGAGGAACCTCCACACTGTTTTCCAAAGTGGCTGTACCAACTTGCATTCCCACCAACAGTGTAAGAGGGTTCCCCTTTCTCCACAACCTCTCCAACATTTGTTGTTTCTTTCCCTGTCCATTTTTGCCATTCTAACTGGTGTAAGGTGGTATCTCAGTGTGGTTTTGATTTGGATTTCCCTGATGACTAATGATGATGAACATTTTTTCATGTGTCTGTTAGCCATTTGTATGTCTTCTTCAGAGAAGTGTCTTTTCATATCTTCTGCCCACTTTGTGACTTGATTATTTGTTTTTTGGGTGTTGAGTTTGAGAAGTTCTTTATAGATCTTGGATACCAGCCCTTTATCTGTAGTGTCATTTGCAAATATCTTCTCCCATTCTGTGGGTTGCCTCTTTGTTTTGTTGACTGTTTCCTTTGCTGTGCAGAAGCTTTTTATCTTGATGAAGTCCCAAAAGTTCATTTTTGCTTTTGTTTCACTAGCTTTTGGAGATGTATCTTGAAAGAAGTTGCTGTGGCCGCTGTCAAAGAGGTTACTGCCTATGTTCTCCTCTAGGATTTTGATGGATTCCTGTCTCACATTGAAGTCTTTCATCCACTTTGAGTTTATCTTTGTGAATGGTGTTAGAGAATGGTCAAGTTTCATTCTTCTGCATGTGGCTGTCCAATTTTCCCAGCACCATTTATTGAAGAGACTGTCTTTTTTCCATTGCATGTTTTTTCCTGATTTGTCAAAGATTAGTTGACCATAGAGTTGAGGGTCCATATCTGGGTTCTCTATTCTGTTCCATTGGTCTGTATGTCTGTTTTTGTGCCAGTACCATGCTGTCTTGGTGATCACTGCTTTGTAATATAGCTTGAAATCGGGCAACGTGATGCCCCTAGCTTTGTTTTTCTTTTTCAACAGTCCTTGGCGATTCGGGGTCTTTTCTGATTCCATACAAATTTTAGGATTGTTTGTTCCAGCACTTTGAAAAATGTCATTGGAATTTTGATCGGGATGGCATTGAAGGTATAGATTGCTCTGGGTAGCATAGACATTTTAACAATGTTTATTCTTCCGATCCATGAGCATGGAATATTTTTCCATCTTTTTGTGTCTTCTTCAATTTCTTTCATGAGTGTTTTGTAGTTCCTAGAGTATAGATCCTTTACCTCTTTGGTTAGATTTATTCTGAGTTATCTTACGGTTTTTGGTGCTATTGTAAATTGAATCGTTTCTCTAATTTCTCTTTCTACAGTTGAATTGTTAGTGTATAAGAAAGCAACGGATTTCTGTGCATTGATTTTGTATCCTGCCACATTACTGAATTGCTGGATGAGTTCTAGTAATTTGGGGGTGGAGTCTTTTGGGTTTTCCACATAAAGTGTCATGTCGTCTGCGAAAAGAGAGAGTTTGACTTCTTCTTTGCCAATTTGAATACCTTTTATTTCTTTTTGTTGTCTGATTGCTGTTGCTAGGACTTCTAGTACTATGTTGAACAATAGTGGCAAGAGTGGGCATCCTTGACGTGTTCCTGATCTTAAGGGAAAGGCTCTCAGCTTTTCCCCATTGAGGATGATATTCACTGTGGGTTTTTCATAGATGGATTTTATGAGCTTGAGGAATGTTCCCTCTATCCCTATACTCTGGAGAGTTTTAATCAGGAAAGGATGTTGTATTTTGTCAAATGCCTTTTCTGCATCAATTGAGAGGACCATATGGTTCTTCTCCCTCCTCTTATTAATGTGTTCTATCACATTGATTGATTTGTGAATATTGAACCACCCTTGCATCCCGGGGATAAATCCCACTTGGTCGTGGTGAATGATCCTTTTAATGTATTGTTGGATCCTATTAGCTAGGATTTTGTTGAGGATTTTGGAATCCATATTCATCAGGGATATTGGTCTGAAATTCTCCTTTTTGATGGGGTCTTTGCCTGGTTTTGGGATTAAGGTAATGCTGGCCTCATAGAATGAGTTTGGAAGTTTTCCTTCTGTTTGTATTTTTTGAAACAGCTTCAGTAGAATAGGTATTATTTCTTCTTTGAATGTTTGGTAGAATTCCCCAGGGAATCCATCAGGTCCTGGACTCTTGTTTTTTGGGAGGTTTTTGATCACTGCTTCAATCTCGTTACTGGTTATTGGCCTATTCAGGTTGTCAATGTCTTCCTGTTTCAGTCTTGGCAGCTTATAGGTTTCCAGGAAGGCCTCCATTTCATCCAGATTGCTCAGTTTATTGGCATATAGTTGTTGATAATAATTTCTAATAATTGTTTCTATTTCCTTGGTGTTAGTCGTAATCTCTCCCCTTTCATTCATAATTTTATTAATTTAGGTCTTTTTTCTTTTGGATAAGTCTGGCCAGTGGTTTATCGATCTTATTAATTCTTTCAAAGAACCAACTTCTAGTTTCGTTGATCTGATCTACTGTGTTTCTGGTTTCTAATTCATTGGTTTCTGCTCTAATTTTAATTATTTCTCTTCTAATGCGTGGCTTAGGCATCGTTTGTTGCTTTTTCTCTAGTTCTTTAAGGTGTAGAGTTAGTTGGTGAATTCAGGATTTTTCTATTTTTTTGAGTGAGGCTTGGATGGCTATGTATTTCCCCCTTAGGACCGCCTTTGCAGTATCCCATAGGTTTTGGACCAATCTGTTTTCGTTCTCATTGATTTCCATGAATTGCTTAAGTTCTTCTTTGATTTCCTGGTTGACCCAAACATTCTTGAGCAGAGTGGTCTTTAGCTTCCAAGTGTTTGAATTTCTGCCAAATTTTTTCTTGTGATTGAGTTCCAGTTTTAGAGCATTGTGGTCTGAGAATATGCAGGGAATCATCTTAATCTTTTGGTATCAGTTGAGACCTGATTTGTGACCCAGTAGGTGGTCTATTCTGGAGAAAGTTCCATGTGCGCTCGAGAAGAATGAGTAGTCCGTTGTTTTAGGGTGGAATGTTCTGTAAATATCTATGAGGTCCATCTGGTCCAATGTATCATTCAAAGCTCTTGTTTCCTTGTTGATTTTCTGCTTAGATGATCTGTCCATTGCTGAGAGTGGAGTATTGAGGTCTCCTACAATTAACGTATTGTTATCAGTGTGACTCTTTATTTTGGTTAACAGTTGGCTTATGTAGATGGCTGCTCCCATGTTGGGGGCATAGATATTTACAATTGTTATATCTTCTTGTTGGATAGACCCTTTAAGAATGATATAGTGTCCTTCTGTGTCTCTTATTACAGACTTTAGTTTAAAATCTAATTTGTCTGATATAAGAATTGCTACCCCAGCTTTCTTTTGAGGTCCGCTGGCATGGAAGATGGATCTCCATCCCTTCATTTTCAGTCTGGATGTATCTTTAGGTTCAAAATGAGTCTCTTGTAGAGAGCATATGGACGGGTCCTGTCTTTTTATCCATTCTGCAACCTTGTACCATTTTATGGGAGCATTTAGGCCATTCACGTTGAGAGTGATTATTCAAAGATATGAATTAATTGTCATCATGTTGCCTGTGAAGATGTTGTTTTTATAGATTGTCCCTGTAAATTTCTGTTGTAGATCACTCTTGGGGTCTTTCTCCTTTTATAGAACCCCACCTTAATATTTCTTGCAGGGCCGGCTTAGTGGTCACATATTCTTTCAGTTTCTGCTGGTCGTGAAAGCTCCGCATCTCTCCATCCATTCTAAATGACAGCCTTGCCGGATAAAGTATTCTTGGCTGCATGTTCTTCTCATTTAGTACTCTGAATATGTCATGCCAGGCCTTTCTGGCTTGCCAGGTCTCTGTGGATAGGTCTGACGTTATTCTGATGTTCCTCCCTCTGTACGTAAGGAATCTCTTCCCCCTAACTGCCCTTAAGATGGTTTCCTTGGTTCTAAGATTTGCAAGTTTTACTATTACATGCCAGGGTGTTGGCCTGTTTTCCTTGATCTTAGGAGGGGGTCCTCTCTGCCTCTAGGACGCGAATGTTTGTTTCATTCCCCAGATTAGGGAAGTTCTCAGCTACGATTTGCTCAAATACATCTTCTAGTCCTCTCTCTCTCTCCACTCCCTCCGGGATTCCAATTATTCTGACATTGGAACGCTTCATGGTGTCACTTATTTCTCTGATTCTATTTTCATGGATTCTGAGTTGTTTTTCCCTGGTCTCCTCTTTTCCCTTTTTATCTATTATATTGTCTTCCAGGTCGCTTATTCTCTCTTCTGCCTCAGTTACCCTAGCTGTTAGATTATCTAGATTGGATTGGATCTCACTGATAGCATTTTTAAGTTCTGCCAATTCACCTTCTATTTCTGCCCTTAGAGACTCTATGTTGCCATTAATTGATTTCTCCATTCTAGCCATTGTCTTCACAATTGCTAGCCTGAATTCCATCTCTGACATCTTGGTTATATCTGCATCCATTTGTAAATCTGCAGCATTAAGTCATGATCTCTGAGTCTTTTCTGTTTTGGGGGCTCGTCCTCCTAGTCATTCTGTTGATGGGTGTTTGAGGGAATGTATAGAGTTGAAATTATTGACCAGAACCCAAGCAAGATGTACCTGTTTTCTTGGGACCTTAGGGTTGCTGGCCTCTTGTTTTCCCAGCCTGTCTTCTGCGGGAGGGGCCTGCCATGCTGTTACTCAGGCAGCCCGGTTCGGGTGGAGTTGCCCTGCACCCCTGTGGTGGGGGATGGGCTCAGTGGGAATCAGTTTTGGGGGCTTTTGTTCTCTGGCAGCTTTCCCTGGCGGCTTTCCACGTCTCTTCCTCGAGTCAGAGCAGAAGAGACCATTTCCAACCCTCTGCCTCAGAGCAGAGAGACCGCAGTCTGTTCTTCAGTGAGCTCTCCAGGCCACACTGTCTCTGTTTCTGTCCGTGCTGCTATAGACTGCAGCGTCCTGGGTTGTGTGCCCCTCCACAGTGCTCCCTGTCCTGCCTCCAGGTCGGGGCACGTCTCTGCTCTTTGTGCTTCTAAAACCGCCAGCCGCTCCCAGTTTGCGCGCGCGACTCTACCACTCCGGGTTTCCGTCCCAGGGACTGCAGTTCGCAGGCACGACCCGCAGCTCCGGGTTTCTGCCTCGGGGGCTGCCCTAAAGTCCTTTCCCCGCCGCTACTGGTCTGTGAGTCTGTGCCTGGTCCCCAGCGCGCGAGGCTGTCACTCACCAGCGGTGTAGGATCCCCTCGGCCAGGCTCCCTCCCGCTGCCATTTATCCTCCGATATCTGCCTACAGGATCACGGCTCCCTGCTTCGTACCTCAAAACCAACTGCCTGCGATATTCTGTTTGTAGAGATCCAGATCTTCTTACATCTCAGGCTGGTTTTGTGGGTGCTCAGAGTGGTCTGGTAGATATCCAGCTCAATTCCGGGGAGCAGTTGAAATAGGGTCCCCTACTCCTCCGCCATCTTTCCCCCCACCCTCAATCTTGACTTATTTCAAATGGCTATCTACTCTGCTCAACCCAACTATTAATGCTTTTCAGTTGTTTTTTCTTAGTTAAAGGTTTTAAGCCTATAAGGTTTTGAAGTGCTTTGGTTTCACAGTATATGGAGTGTCATCCTGAGAAGAGGAGGATGTTGAAAAATAATATAGTTATTCAAGAATTAGGACAGATTGTGAACAAATGGGGACATATTGCCCCCAATCTGGGACAAGCTGGGAATAGCTGAGGGTAATCAGTAAAGCAAGGGTAACGTGAATAATCCAAGAAGTCCACAATAGTTTCAATCTCCAAATGTTAGGCAATTGAGTTTCTTTCCTCCCTATTCACTTTCTGAACATTGACCTTGTAGTTCTTTAATTTTTGACACTTTAATTATAGTGTGTCTTGGCGTGGGTTGGAACTCTCTGGATGTCTGTTCATTACCCAGGTTAGGGAAGTTTTCAACCATTATTTCTTCAAACAGGTCTTCTGCCCTCCTTTCTCTCTTCTTCTGGGACCCCTATAATGTGAACGTTGGTCCGTTTGATGTTATCCTATATGCCACTGAACCTATCCTTACTTTTTTTTTTTCTGCTCCCATTGGGTGAGTTCCACTGCCCTATCTTTGATTTCACTGATCCTTTCTTGTTCTTCATCTAGTTTGTTGTTGAACCCCTTTATTTTATTTTTCAGTTCAGTTATTGTATTCTTCAGCCTGTGATTTCTGTTTGATACTTTCTTATATATTCCTTCTCTTTGTTAAAATTCTCACTTTATTCATGCCTTGTTCGCCTGACTGTGGTGAGCATCTTTATGACCATTAATCTGAACTCTGTATCAGGTAAATGACTTATCAGTTTCATTAAGGTATTCTTCTGAGATTTTATCTTGTTCTTTCATTTGGAACATATTCCTCTGTTTCTTCATTTTTCTTGACTTTCTGTGTTGGTTTCTATGCATTAAATAAAACAGCCACCTCTCAGTCTTGAAGGAGTGGCCTTCTGGAGGAGATGAACCTTATTGTTCAACCCTGCCCTAGCTCCTGGTTGTCTCTTTGAACCTTTGTGATTATCCAAGTGACTTACTGGTTCTTAGTGCCTCCAGTAGTTGAGGGTGGGCCCAGACCAGTCAGTGTACCTAAGGGAGGATCTCAGTCACCACCTAGATTCAGGCTCATTAGAAGCCATACCTTCAGGCAGCAGCTTTTAAGGTACACAAATATACTTCTTTAATGGGAAGACTGGAAGATGGGCATTTCTGTCTGCTCCCTCTGCACTGAGCCCTAGGGTGTTAGCCAGTTAGGAACTGTTTCTTTGTTGCTAGTGTCCTGTTGAACCCATGAACATAAGCCCCACTGGCACCCAGAGCCAACCTATTAAAGGAATTGTTCTCTGGGCCGTGTCCACAAAACCCAGGATGCCAGATATGCACATGAGCTCCTCTCTTGGGGACACTGGCACCCTGGGGCAGGGCAGAGGGAGAACATGAACATGGTGTCTGCTGCTCTCCCTGATTTCTGGAGGGCATTGCAGTCAACGTCTAGATGTGTTCAGTTAGAAACCTCCACCCCCCAACACCCCTTCCGCACTGTGAAGACTGTAATGAACAGACATCCAGAGAGTTCCAACCCACACCAAGACACACCAAGACCTCTTTCAGGGAAAGACTGGGGTTTAAGCCTGCTGCCTCTGTGCTGGGCCTTGGGGGGTAGCTGGGTAAGAAGTACTTCTCCATTTGCTACAGTCCTGTGAGAGCACTGAACAGAAGCCCCACTGGCCACCAGAGCCTGGTGATCAGGGGGTGTCCCCAAGGTGGCAGCTGTGAAAACTGGGGCCCCAGACCCATGCACAAACTCCTTTCTGAGAGACACCTGGAGCGAGGCAGAGGGAGAGCACAAAGCTGGTACTTGCCAGCCTCCAGTCTTTGAGAAGTATTTCAGTGGCCTCTGGAGGTGTGTTGTATTAAATGCCTGCCCCTCAGGCTGACTCTTTTAAGATAAACAACAGAAAGTCTTTCTCTTTCACAGAAAGACTGGTTGCATTTCAGTCAGCTGCCTCTACACTGTGTCCCCGGGGTTTAGCCATGGTGAGTCCACAAGACCCCCTTTAAGATCTGTTTCTCAGTTCGTCGTAACTGTGTGGTCTTGTGGACGCAAGCCCCATTGCCTTTCAAAGCTAGATGTTTTGGGGTCTCCTCTCTCAGAAGCATGTCTTAAAAGTTACGTGTCGGGTGTGGGGTTCTCAAGGAGAAGCTCGGGATTGTGAGTTCTCTGCTATTTGTGGGTTGCCACAGTAAGAGTGTGGTTTATGGGGACATTGTGTCTCATTCTCTCCTATCCATTTTAGTGTCCCCCCCCACCCCCCACAAAGATATGAGTTGCTCAGCTAGTTTTTGGATTTCTTTCACAGGGAATTTTCCTGTATGTAGCTGTAGATTCAGTGTTAACTGTAGGAGGAGGTGAGTTCAGGATCCTCCTACGTCGCCACCCTGAACAGGAACACCCTGTAGTTCTTTGACTGAAAACATTAACAAGTCATCCAAAACAATGAGAAGCGGATCACCAGGTATGAGCTCTGAAGGGCTAGAATCTCCTTCCTCTTCTCTTGCCCCACCCCATCACCGAGCTTTGGACTTGTGCATAACTGGCATTCAGTGAACGTATTTGAAAGGAAGAGGTGATCTGAGATTTGCAGCTAAGGGGCATGTTGGGTTGGCAGGCTTACACTGCTAGATGCTACTCCTGAGTTCTTCTGGGGACACTCTTGAGAAACTGAAACCACCTCAGATGCAAGACAGAAATAAAAAATCATTCTGGGGTCTTGGGCTGCTGTTTGTTAAGTTCACACACCACTTCGCAAAGCCCGCCAGAGAAGCTGAGGAGTGTAGATGATGCTCGTTCCTTCACTGGGCCTTTGTTCATTGATGTTCCTGTGTCAGGCATTTGTAAATGCATTGTCTGGAACACATCTGCTCCCATCTCCACCTGTTAAATTTCTATTCATCCATTTGAACAAAAATTTCACTTTCTCAAGATTTCCCAGATCCTCTTGATCTGAACTGGATTCTTCCTGTTAGATTCCCTCAAGAGGAACCTATACACCCCCTTAACGGCACTTACTGTATTTTGTAACTGCACACATTGTAGGTTACTGACAGCATGCTTCTCTTTCCAGCCTGTAGTCTCCAGGAGTGCAGGAAACAGCTGTGTGCTCAGCACCTAGCGCAGTGTCAGTCCACAGCGCATTATAGATCTGCTGTTAGGGGTGGGAGGGGTACATGGTTTTTTTTTTTTTTTTCTTTAAAAAGTGTGGTTTGACCTTGACACTTCTGTCTAAACTCTATTTAAGGGTATTAAATAAAGTGTGAAACAAAGGGTATTCAAATAAAGGGCTGAAATAAAATTTCTCATAAAAAATACAACTAAGGGCACCTGGGTGACTCAGTCAGCTAAGCGTCTGCCTTCGGCTCAGGTCATGATCCTGAGGTCCTGGGGATCGAGCCCCGCATCAGGCTCCCTGCTCAGCCCAGAGTCTGCTTCTGCCTCTGCCCCTTCCCCTGCTTTCAAATAAATAAATAAATAAATAAATAAATAAATAAATAAATAAATAAATAAATAAATTAAAAAAATCTTTAAAAATATAATTAAGAAATGAAAGTTATCTTTTCTTAGTGACATCAATGTATAGGGAAGCTAAAGAGAGAACCTATCTGGGTTACAAAGCAAAAAAGCCACCAATCTGAGCTCTGGTCATAAATATTTAAATTGTATAAAGAATAGGTCTTTATATCTATTTTTATGAAATTTATTCCCAATTTGAAGTGGCAGTGTATACAAAGATAACAGAGCTTGTGATATTTTACAGAAACGTTTACTACAACATGCACATTATGAAGTGTTTCAAACATATACATATTAAGTTTCATGCTGAATAAATAATCCCCCCAAATTAATTTTTATTTTTACATAAAAATATAATATTGCACTCTTAACAAGACCAGTTATTTTGCATATTTTCTCTTTAAATAAATGATGGCATTCAGCCTTAAAAAGACAAAGAAGACTGAGTAGCAACCCTATTCTAATAGGGGAATAATTCCATGTTCTTGGTAGAAAAAACGAAAGCCAGACAATAGCTGCAATTTTTTTTTTCTTAAACAAAGCAAATCACTTCAACGTGAATAGGAATCATCTCATCTCTGCACCTATCTGGACCTCAGAGTTCCAAGCTGGTCTGTGCAAATGATGATCTAAGTGCGGCCTGTGAAGCGTTCTTATGGACATATGCTGTCCCAGTGACAAGCACACGGGGCCGCTTGCTTCCTCTTTCCCGCATCTCCACAGCAGAGACGTTGGAATTGTGTTTTATACGGTTTTTAAGCAGAATGTTTTAGAAAGTCTGGAAGTTACAAAAGTAGTTCTGTAAACACCGTATGAATTGAATTTCCATAACAAACACGCAAGTTTTTCTTATGCAGGAATACATATGTTTATCCCGTGGTAACATCTTACTATTTTACAGTGTTGTCAAAGCCAAAAAAGCAGCACCCCAAGTCAAAATAGAGCCATAATGGTAGAGACAGACTATGGTAGAGATTTTTAGGAATGCTGTCTTTATGGTGTGCAAGTTTTCTGTGGCGTATACTTAGATTTTTCTGTTGTTCCTAGAGTTCTCAGGTAGTACAGATTAGCAGAAACAGAGTGCACACAGTTTCCTATAAGAATTACTCTGCATCTTGTTGGAAACAAAGTAAGCGGTCTCATTTCTTTTGTAATTCTGTTTTGCGCAAGAAAACACACCCTGCACCTTAGATTAAATGTCTTATCTAGAACGGACTCTTAATACCTGTGCCCTCTTTCTGCAGAGTGGAGGCTTTCTATTGCAAATTGTTAAGTATTCAGTGCTCTGTAAATGGTAGATATTAAGGTAATTATCATTGTGTTTAAATCTTAGTGACTCAACTAAGTAAGGATATTCAATATCTAGTGTTATGGATTTTAAACAGGATTTTTACGAAAAAACAGAATGTATCTGAAATCAAACGTGTGTTTGTGGCTGTCAAAAAATTCTGGTTCCTCTTTGAGCTAAGAAGGCAACTGGGCAAAAACTGCCTACCATCGAGATTCATTAGTAGTTTGTTTTTAGTATTCAGATATTCCATAAAATGGTGCAGAGGCACCTACTGAATAATCTACTTCTCAGAGAAAGCACTTTGCGAGTTCTAACTTCTGATCCTCTTCTTTACTTTGTGTGTGTGTTTGTGTGGGGAGGGTGGATTATCTTGGCATAAAACTTTTTAAATATAATTTTTAGAGAATTTTATATAAACAATTAGCTAACCAATTTAAATTCTACTGGTCCTTTTGGCATAATAGAAAAAAGGAGCGACCCTAATCCTTTCTTTTGAAGACCCCTGTGGGTAAACACTTAAAGAATACGATTTTAATTTATCATGTAAGATTTATATCTTGTTGGTTAGAACATACACAACCCTCTAGATTATCACTAAATTAGAACAAAACTGTTCTCTCAGGACCTTGTGAGGCTGCAGAATGTTCTGCAGATGAAGACAGTTGGTCATTATTTGGATGATTTGTTTGGTCATCCATTTCTTCAAGTTCAACCTCCTAAAACTGGTGAGGTCAACAAATCTAGTTTGGAGCTAAAGTGCTTTGGAGAAGCGAGGTTCTCTCTCATTCATCCAGCTGCATAGCTGCTAAGGAAGGAATAGAACATTGGCTGTTTCAAGCGCTGCTGGTCCTTCCGACACCAGGCAATCACGGTCCCGTCACTATTCGCTGTGTACAGGTGGTGGCCGTCACAGGAAAATGTCAGGCTGTCAAAAGAAATCCCATGTGTACGTTATCTCTTCAAATTGCATGAGCATATTGGTGATCATATAGAAATTAGTGTAAAGAAGCTAAGATATCTTTACTGGAGCAGAGAGACCAATAAAATGGCAGCTTATGACTCACTGGTTTCTGTGGTAATTCTAATATAGTTTAATTGCTCTGCGGGCAACTTCGTGAAGCTCATTCTAACTAGGTGATACAGAATAAAATCAGATCAAAGAGATCAGTACATTCCATTCCTTCTTTATATATTTTCTTTTACCACCTTGTTTATGCTCTTATTACTTAACAAATACTTGAGCATAGGAAAGTTTAGATAATATAACCGTGCTACATTTTCTCTTTATAGAAATAAATGATGATTATAGGGAGATATTTTATTTCCCTGAAAAAGGAAAAGGTAAAAATGTAATGTTAATAAATAATTAATTGGAGTTTGTTAAAATTTAAATTTAGTGCATTGAAAATAAATTTAATAAAGTATAATTTGAATCACTTATTTCCGATTGATTTTTAAAGTCAAATTTGTTGGTGGAAAAAAGAGTAACTGGTTGTTTATCAATCTTTTCAAGCACACTCCTGCAGCTTTCAATCACACCATTCTGGTATTTTTAATAAGGAAGGAAAAAAATACAGTTTCTACAATTCAAAAACTTCCCTGGGCACTCTCCCAGGATGTCTTCTATTAGACTCGGAGCTCCTGACTCAGAAATTAAGCTCCAGAAAGACATGGACTGTGTCTCCTTGCTGTTTAGGACTCTCATAGCATAGTTCACAGTCTGTGTACTTTAATCTCTCTCTAACAAAAATAGAGTTACAAAGTATATTATGAAGAATCCGGGGGTGGTTTACCTTACAATTGGCTTATTTGATTTAGGAAATGTGATTTCCCGCACAGGTTTTAGGTCCCATGTACTCCACAACCTAGAGAGGGAAAAAGTCATCATCTAATTATGCAAACTAAAATTTCCTTCACTAAAAAAAACGTATAATTTGTTAAAAATCATCTGGAAAGAAATACAATAAACAATAAACACAATAAACAACAGTAGCTACTTCTGGGAAGTTTGTAGGGGGTGGATGTGGGAGTAAGAAAACTTGGTAAATTTTCATATTGTTAATCTTTTAAACAATTAATAGACAATATACAATTTCAAAACCACACAAAAGCTAAGTTTGTTACTTAAAAATAAAACAGGAATCAGTGAAGAACCTATATCTGAAGGTGATTTTAAATCTCTAAATATTAAATATGAACATGCCTAGATATTTAAAGCTAATTTTTGCAATTGCTGTGTCCTTATGAACAACAGCAAACAAAGGGAATCTCAACTCTTCTTACCTTACAATTCCATTCTCTAATCCCCCGGCAATCACATTGATAGATACTCCCTCAGGCTGGTTGGAGAAGGCAACAGAACAGATGATCTCCCTGCAGTGGACATGTCCAACGAGGTCCCCGTTCACTGTCCAGAGTCTGAGGTCGCTGCCTCCACCAGCTAAAACACCCAAATTGTCCCACAGGTCACCAGAGCGTGGGTACGTCAGAGCCCACAACCCTGGGTCCCAGCAGGGCAACCCGTGCACCGAGCTCATTTGTTTGAGTGATAAAATTTACAGGCAGCTCATGACTGAAGCTGTATAAATAAAATTACTACATAATAAGTCACAAAGGGCTCTGCATATTTATCTAGAGACAAGGACCAGTGGAAAATAAAAATAAACAGATTAATTTAGAAATACAGAGCAACAAGGTAAATTAATCATGTATCTTTGTGTAATCATATTTTAGCAAATGAACTGCCAAGGCTGAATTTGAAGGTACCTAGAAAGTTAAACAATCTGCAAAAACAGACGAAAATATTCTGTGAAGCCATCTGTAAGAAGTGACTTATGTGACTTTTGAAGAAAAAAAAAAGATATCTAATTCCTCAGAGTGTCTAAGATTGAATCTTGTAGGTCAGTGACTTACTAGACTAATTTTTTTCTTTTCAAAGACCATGAGTAACTAAACTTTCTGGAGTTTTCCAGGGGGTGGGAGAAACAGTAACTGCTTGCCATCTTCTATATTTAGGGCCTCATGATGATGTGTCTAGCCTTCTTTGGAGAAATATTCTCAAGCTGATAAAGACATGTTAAGAGGCACGGTAAAGTTTGGGAGCCATAATGTTACTCCACTTAATTTTATCTCTCCATTAGAACTAAAAAGTGCAGACTTTAACTCTCTCCTTTATTAAGGCAATGAAAAGATTGCATAGATTTCCTATTTTATAGCAAAGAAACCAACTGTGCAAATACTTTTTTATGTCAAGATACGCTGAAGACCTTCAAATATCACAAACCCAAATGCCTTCTGTGTTGCAGCATTAGTCACAATAGCCAAGAAGTGGAAACAACCAAACATCCAATAACAGATGGGAGGTAGATGTGTACAATGGGGTATTACTCAGTCATGGAAAGTAATGAAGTTCTGCAACATGCTGCAACACAGATGAGCCTTAACATGATGCTGAGGGAAATAAAAGGACATTAAAAAGACATAAAAGGACACAGATTGTATGATTCCACTTAGATAAAATATCTAGAAATAGGCAAATTCATAGTGAGCGGAAGCAGAATAGTGGTTACCAGAAGTTTTGGGGCAAGGAGGAATAGAGTTATGGTTATGGAGTTTCTGCTTAGGGTGATGAAAAAGTTTTTGAAATAGTGGTTGCACCACATTGTGGGTGTGGGGCTGCCACTGCATCGTATACTTTAAAATGGTTCAGATAGCAACTATAACGTTAAACATATTTACCACATACGCAGAGAAAAGAAGGTTAACAAATGCCCAGTGTTTTACTTAAGATTTCCCACCGATTAGGAGAGATTACCTAAATAAAACATCAGTAGGTAGGGGCGCCTGGGTGGCTCAGTTGTTAAGCAACTGCCTTCGGCTCAGGTCATGGTCCCAGGGTCCTGGGATTGAGCCCCACATCGGGCTCCCTGCTCAGTGGGGAGCCTGCTTCTCCCTCTCTCGCTCCCCCTGCTTGTGTTCCCTCTCTCACCGTGTCTCTCTCTGTCAAATAAATAAATAAAATCTTAAAAAAAAAAAAATCAGTAGGTAGGAGTTCAATATACTAAAGAAATACAATGGTAGACGATAAACTCCTCTTTTCCATAAGTAGATATTTCACTCTTTCTTTTGAATTTAATACTTGATAAAATATTTTAAAAATTTATAAAGCAACCAGATGTGTGCTAGTAAGTTTAGAAGGCTTATCAAAGATATTGATGTAGGGGTTGATCATTACCTGTAATCGATAGCTACTGCAGGCTCAGTCCTTCAAAACCAAAAATGTAAATGTGGGCCTTGACTCTCTGAAATATGGTACAGAACTCAATAGGCAAAGAATCACCCTAGCAGATTACCCAGCACCTCGGGCTACCACAAAACCAAGTAACTACTCATGATACTACAAATATCAAAACTGAGGCCTTCACTCAAGACCAGATTACTTTCATGTATAATTTAGCATGTCAACTAAAAGTCAGAAAGTTGGGCATTCCTGGAAAAAAATATTTATTCTTCCTATACATCTTCACTGAAATTAAAATAAATTGGAGAATCACTGCCCACCCCGAATTTCATAATATTATATTAAATTTATAATGCCATTGGCAACACATGACCAGGCTATGAACCCTAGTTAAAAGGCATATATTTTGATCCAGTGGCAGAATGATTTTTAAAAAATATAGAAAACATCTATTATAATATTTACATAGTTTAATAAATTTCACATCTTATCATTATAAAAACCATATCTCATAAGGACTGGCAAATTATGATCAAGAGGAAAGAGCTCGTCAGTGTAACTTCAGCCCCAACACAGAAATTTTATATACGTATGTGTAATGTGTATATACGTGTATACACACACATATAACATATATACATAAACATACATATGTTTTATTTAAATTTTGATTTTAAAATTACCTGGATGGTACTCACTAATGGGTCAAGATGTTTGATAGGCTAAATCGGATAACTTTCCTTCCTTCTTGGACTCTAAGACTAGGAGGATAAACTCTAGTTTGGGTCACTAAACATAAATTTGGCCTCTCTTTAAAAAAATCATTATTTTTATTATGTTCTCTATATACCAAATTCTTATGACTTCTCTTGTATATGTACCAAGAGGCCTTAAAGTGGAGAAGGCCTTTTTGTTCATACTGGAAAAAAAAGTTCTAGCCATTACTCTATTATGCTGTTCACTCCCCAGGGACACCTGAATACCCTACTAGCGAGTTAGTAATTGCAGCAAAAGTAATTTTGTTTCTTGTTCCCTTAAGACTGGCTGATATAACATCACAGATATAAATCACTACTGGCAGCAGGAAAGTAATTAACTTTACAAAATTCAGCTCCCTGAGGATCAGTCCTAACTTTCAAATGTTGCCAAAACAAGAAAGTAGAGAACACTATATAAATAATCATTATATTATTCGCCCAGATTCCCCTTTGGTATGACATACTAAAAGCTGCTAATGTACAAATCAAGGGAGAACAATTAGCAAAAGTCATCAATCATCTACCCACACTTGTATTATCAAAGTCAATGGTTCAAAATCTTTTCCCTTAGTTATGACAATTAGGAAATAAAAATGTTTCCATGGCATTATTTTATAACTGGATGTTAAGATTGGCAAATGCTTCATACCTGATACCTTTAAAGCATGACTGAAGACATTACTTCTCCGGAATATAAGAATTAATGAATGTTTTATAAAATCAACAATAAAACTCCAAGAGATAGCTGTAGTATAATAAAAAATAAATATTTGGTCTTTGTCCCAGGTCCCTGGCATAGAGCTTCTGAAAACCCTTATAATTTACTATCTTTTTGTCTGCTAACAAGCTGACTCCTAGGCGGTAGGCCCTAGATAGCTTCAGGATGGGGGCCTGTTAGCAGACAAACCCGCCATGAGGTTAGGAGGTTAGGATTTACAGTACCTCCCCACCTCTGGGGACAGAGAGAGGCTGAAGATTGAGCTCAAGTACCACAGCCACTGATTCAGTCAACCGTGCCTACAGAAGGAAACCTCAGAAAAATCCCTAAGTAACAGGGCTAGGAGGCTCCTGAGCTGGTGAGCACATTCATGTGCCAGGAGGGAGGTGCCCTCTGACTCCACCCAGACAGGCCCTCTGGATTTCCCCCTATATACCTCTTCAGCTGGCTGCTCATTCTTTTTTTTTTTTTTTTAGAGAGAGCAAGAGTGAGGTAGGGGGAGGAGTAGAGGGAGAAGGAGAGAAAGAATCTAAAGGAGGCGCCCCCAGCCTGAGCCTGAAGTGGGGCTCGATCTCACAATCCTGAGATCATGACCTAGGCCGAAATCAAGAGTTGACACTCAACCAACTGAGCCACCCAGGCGCCCCTGGCTGTTCATTTCTATCCTTTGTAATAAACTACTGTAGTTAAGTATAATGTTTGACTAAGTTCTGTGAACTTGGTCGGGGGTTGGGAACTCCCAAATTTGCTAACTTTAAGTAGTTAATGTCAGAACCAAATCGCACTGTTGAGCACCCAGATGGTGTCATAGGATTGGAGAACTGTTGGTGTGAGAAAAAAACCAAACAATATAAAACATGCAAGCAAAGGATAGAGGACCACTCACTATAGATACGTCAAAGATAATCTATACTGAGTGGGCAGAAAGAGATAATTTTTCAAAGGATTCCTTCGATGTTAAGATCCTTAAGAATAGAAATGCAAACAGAAAATTTATGAATTTTCCAACTGTTCTTTCCTGCTGGATGTGTCAAGTTTTTAAATATGTACTACTTGAAAAAACAAACCTAAAAACATAACCTCTGATGAGGAGAGATAACTCTGTCATGTAAATTTCAAGGCAAATTATACCTCCATTTATTATAATATAGTACTGTTCTCACTCAGGGACTGGAAGATATATATATTCAAAGCTGATCATTGGCTGATGCTTTGCACTTATGTTATGGGGAAGGTAGTAAAGTTAGTAGTTAAAAAGCAGAAGCCAAAAAAAAAAAAAGAGAGAGAGAAACAAAAGCCAAGAAACTCAGATAATTATGTAATAATAAGTTGCTTAACTTACATGTGCCCAAATGCAATCTTTCATATATCAGAAAAAGTTAAATTATGACAATACTAACTTTTGCGTAAGTTGGTCCCTAAATTGATGAACTCGCTCTTGGACCTTACTGTATTTTAACACACAAATACACTATTACTACAGTACTTAGATGAGGTTAGGGACCTGAGAGACGGAATCCATCAGCTTAACCTACACGGGAGCCAGCTAATGACTCTGTGCTTTGGTTCTGGGCTCGCTCACCCGAATCACACACAGTGGCGATGTCACCGGTGGTTTCGCTAGCAGAGACGGCTGTGACTGGGCTTTTGTGTCCCGCCAGGCTCTGTACATAGCACAGCCTGAAAGACCAAAGACAAATTTGCAGCTGATCATTAAGTATATTTAGATTCTCTGGTATAATTCCTTCCCTCAGTGTCTGGACCTATTATTCATAAGGCATTCCCCACTGTATTCCTAATGGATCTTTTGATTTCAATACGATTACAAAGTAAAGTTTGTATTTCATGCTTAAAATGATCATAATGTAAAGATCTTATTTTATAAGTGCATCTGTTTCACACAGGAAGAACTGAAACATAAAGGCGGCAGTGTTTGAGTGGGAGACCTTCTTCTGTACCTGTTTAAATCCCATATGATGCAGGTTCCATCTCTGCTCACACTTATCATTATACTGTAGGGTTTGCAAACAAATAAGCTGGTTATCTCTTCTGTGTGCCCGTACAGATGTATCTGAGACTCCATTTCTATCTCTGAGGGCTGAAATTGAAAAAAGTCAGTGAAGTACAAGATAAAAAGCGTGACAAAAGTTTTCCTAGTACTGTGTCTCAAAAATAAGAAAAACTCAAGGGACTCAAACATTCTTCTCAAGCATAGCATGTTTTAATCCATTGCAGTTCAACTCTTTCCTAAAGAGTAAAACTAATTAAACATTAAAGCATGTTTAATTGTCCATAATTTCAAGAATTAAAATGCTTTTTCATTTTTTGCCTTCTTGTCCAATCTTGGTCCAAATACACACAAATATTTTTATAGTTATGATAACTGCCATCCATGTAATTTTATATTTTGTGTTTAAACATTCTCCTATAAGCATTTTCTATTTTTGACATTGTCTTCAAGACGATTTTAATGGTGTTATAATATTCTATACAGTTGATATACCATAATTTACTTGAGCATTTTTACAGATAGACATTTAAAATTGTTTCTAGTATTTTCCAAATTATAGATGCCATAATTAAATCCTTCATGTGTAAAAGTTTAGTTCTTCTGAATTATTTCTTTAGAATAAATTTCTAGAATCCTACTAGTGGGTCAGTGAATACTAATAATTTTATAGTGTACTTTCCAAAGGCATTGTACCAAGTCATGATGCCACCAAGAGTGACATTACCTGTCCATAGTTACAGACTGGTTTTCTCAATGAGAGGTTGCAAACCGGTGTTCCAAGGGCCACGTGGGCTCACAGACGCCAGATGTCTACACAAGGTTTGACTCTTGTGTTCATTAGACTAAGCTATTTATTGTCTTAAAGTATTTCAATATTTCCACTCCAAAGGATATAGAAAAGTAGAAAGAATAATAAGAAGCTGTATAGTGACCACTCAGTTAAACTAATCCTAATATTTTATATGATTGATTTTTTAAACAGAGAAAAAAATTAAACATTACCCAGTTTGTGTACTGTTCTATTTCCTCTCTTGTCAGAAATTACCATCCTGAATTTTGTATTTGTTTCCCACGTACATAGAACATATGTTCTACTATATGTTGCCATAACCATAAACAACATATTGTATGATTTTTCATGCTGACAAATCACTTTCTATATGTGCTATTATTCTTCAGGTATCTTTTGCATCTTGCCTTTTTGTTCACCACCGCTGCAGAAATATATCTGTGTTGATATATTAGCTGCCGCTCATCCATTTTAAGTGCTATATAGTCCAGGGTTTTATTCACATAAAAATACATATTTTACACTAAAAGGATCAAATGACCAGGCAATACCAGCTCACATTCTTTCTTGGAACAACTGGCTTCAGCCGTGTGGCAGTTGGTTCTGTTTAGCTAGGACACGTGACGCTCAACCACACACAATCACAGAGAGGAGATGTGCTTTCACAAGGCCCAGAGTCCCAGGTCTGAGCCCCTGCTATCTCTCCTTGACTGTGACCCACTCCCACAAGGCCAGGCGTCTGCAAGCCAAAGGCCCAAGACCAGAACCCTTTCAGACCGTACTTCAGGGTACCTGGGACCAAGGAACTCCCTGATGGAAAAGGCCTGAGCCCCTTCTTTTTCTGCCTGAGCTCTGCAGCACTTGAGTTTGTGACTCACTTCATATTCTAAGTCTCTGAAAATTTCCCAACTTCTAAATGTCAAACAAGGTTGCTTTAAATTGCATTTCTTTTATTATAACCAAATTTAACTTTTTCACATATTCATTTTCTTACATGTAAATTTGTGTGCCTGGTTTTATGTATTTGTTACTACATTTAAAAAAATTATTTGGGGGTGCCTGGGGGGCTCAGTCAGTTAAGCCTCTGACTACCCACTAAGCGGAGAGTCTGCTTCTTTGCTTCTCTCTCTGCCCCTCCCCCTGCTCGCAAGCTCTCTCTCTCTCTCTCTAAAATAAATAAATCAATCATTAAAAAAATGAAAATAAAATAATTATTTGGAGGAATTCCTCTACTTGTGAAATAGTATGCAGATATCTTCCTTGTTTCTGCTGGACGACCTGGACCCCCATACCAGTCTACGGACACCCAAGCCAAAGTCAAGTCTTGAGATCGGGACAACCCAGGCTGTAATTCCATACAAGGGGTGGCCTGACTGGACTCATCCTCACTCTTCGGGTGTAGTCCTTCAGGGACCAGCCTTTGGAGGAGGGCCTCCTGGGGACTCTCCAGCTTGCTCAGTCCCTGGGTATTGTTATCTGTTCCTCTCCCAAGAGCTGTCCAAGGACAGTGTCAGTACTCCAGGACTGACAAATGCCCTCCAGGTGAGAGCCCCCCCCTGCCTATTTACCTCTCTGGCCTGGGAATTCCCTATTAGCTTGTCAGCAATTTGATGCGTTAGTCACACACACACACACACACACACGTCATGTGTGGGTATTTTTTTTTACTCCATGATCAAGAATATTATTTATAGGGTAAACACAGCACAGGAACCCTATAGTGGTTGTTGATAGCTTTACAGATCTTATACTTTAAAATGATTGTAAGAGTTAGCGTTACTAAATTCCGGAAAACAATTTCCATGGACAAAATAGGAACCATGGACTACTTCATTTAAAAACGCTCTTGAGGGGCGCCTGGGTGGCTCAGTCGGTTAAGTGTCCAACTCTTAGTTTCGGCTCAGGTCATGATCTCATGGGTCATGAGATCGAGTACCGTGTCCAGCTCCATGCTCCGCGGGGAGTCTGCTTGAAGATTATCTCCCTCTGCCCCTCCCCCCACTCACTCTCTCTCTCTAAAATAAATAAATAAATCCTCTAAAAAAATTGCTCTTGGATGACATACTACCACCTCAGATAAACCTTACATATGCTCTCTGGCCACCACCGATTCAGAGAATGGAAATATAGGTGTTCACTTATATGAAGATGAGGTGGTCACACTATTTAATTAGTGGAAAAAAGTGACTCAAGAGCAACTATTTATCACTCTTAGAAGACATTCCAGGCTTTCTGACATCTGGCCCCCACTCTGTGCTCTTCATTCTCAGAGCACACACATCAGTGTCCTGCAGTAACCTGTTCGTGCTTGTCTCCTGCGAAGAGCCCTGCACCAAAGCCCACCTGAGCCACTGCGGTGGCCTCCTAGCTGGCACCCTTGACTCCAGTCTCATACCCTACAGTGGGCTTCCCAAAATGCTGGCTGGATCATATTACAACTGCTTAAAACATTTTAATGGGATCTTAGGTTAAGAGACGGAAACAATACTATGGTCACATTTATACCCCAAGGATCATGGGAAAGAACTTTAGTAAGAGTTTAAAAGGGAGTAAACTTGGACAGAAAAGTAAGAGGAACCTAGCATCACCCCATGCTAGGAAGACTGGTTTCATCCAGTAGAACTTATTTAATAATATAATGGAGAAAACTGTAATGGGGGGCAGAAGCAAAAGAAAGGTCTAGAATAAAATGATAATTATCTCAGTTCTAGAAGAAAAGGATAATTATCACCCTAAATTTGCCACTTATCCTCAACAGCACCACAGAGAGTTGATTCAAGAAAGGAACAACAGTAAATTAAGAGAAGTATTGTATAATATGTCTTTTCTTCGCTAGACTGTTTTATAATTTTATTTTCAAATCCTGGAAATTCAGCAAATGGCTAAAATAAATTTCTTCCAGTAAGTGGTGGAAATCAAGATGGGCTACTTGGATTTTGCTATAGTCCAGAGACTGTAGGAAGGTTAAATATTAGGTGTTCTCAGCTTCCAAATTTTACAGAATCTTGCAGTGTACTCCTAAGCATTCAGGCCGACACCAAGAACACAGGCAAACAAGTATCACAATGTCATGAAAAAGTCTAAATACAAAACAGATCATGACTCAAAATATTACATCTTTGACACCAAAAGATAGGACTGTTATAATTATTTTCAAAAATTTTCATGATCCTAGTAAACCTAAAACTAAAGAGTCAGATATGTGACCTTTTACATTTTAAGAGCTTATGTGAAAAAAAGATTAAAGAACAAAAAATTGAAGCACAAACATTTTCAGTTACTCTTGTACCAATGAATTATACTTCAGGAGCCTTTTCTTCTTCTCATGAACACGAAAACCCTAAACCACCCACGAAGTGCGCCCAGGACCTACCGTGCTGCTGGTAAACCTGTTGGCGTAGGCTGTGATGACCCCACACTTGCTCCCAGCGAACAGGTGGCAACTGTCAGGCACCCAGGCACAAGTCGTGACCTGTGAGACAGGACAAATCAAAGACCGTCGTGTTCAGAAAGCTTGAGAAGTGTTTCTACTTCCCTGACGGTTATTTAAAAGACATACAGCCACAAAATGTAATAAACATTCTACTTGAACCGATTAAAAATGTACAAGATATAATAATACTCTGTAACGTTAAGCCAGATGTCTAAAGGCTGTTTCCGAGTTAAAATGTATTACATCATCATCATCTATGATTTTACATTTTTCTGTACACACACACACACACACGGCCACTTGTTCCTTAGAAATTTAAACAAAATGATCCAGGATTGACTAGATCCAAGGTTGAGTGTGTGTGTAATGTGCATGTGTATGTGGTTTCACACATTTCCCTGATTTTTACTTTTTTTTGCCTTTTTCTGCTTTTGGTGGGGAATTGGGGTACATACAAAGAGACAGGTATTGCTTCTAACAGTTCTTTTTTTTTTTTTTTTTAAAGATTTTATTTATTTATTTGAGAGAGAGAATGAGAGAGAGCACATGAGAAGGGGGAGGGTCAGAGGGAGAAGCAGACTCCCCGCCGAGCAGGGAGCCCAATGCGAGACTCGATCCCGGGACTCCAGGATCATGACCTGAGCCGAAGGCAGTTGCTTAACCAACTGAGCCACCCAGGCGCCCTCTTCTAACAGTTCTAAAGATGGTTAAATAGGAGAAGAAGGAAAGATAAGTGTGGGGAAAAAAATCTCAGGTTATTCCTTTGGGATTGTAATCCTTTCAGTCCTAACCATGGAAGTGCTATTCAAGGCCACTCAACTCTCTGGCCCAATAAGTCTTCCTCTGGCTCTGGGCACCAGCTGATCCCCAGCGCCAGTCCCCAGCGCCTCAGCTCCCATGGGCCCCTTCTCCAGTCCCACCTGTCCCACAGCCTGCGCTCCCCTCATGCTGCACTGTGCTAAGCAGACAGAGGTCATCAGCCACAGATCTGAGCCCCTTCCTTCCTTTGTGCCTCAAACATCTCGGTGCTTCTCCTGATTTAAAGGAGGAAGCCCCTCTGCTTTTCAGGGCAGCCTGACACCATACCCAGAGTTCCTCAGAACCCTGTCCTTGCACTCAGAATTTCAAGCTGTCTTTTGCTGGCTTCTTCCCCTCAAGTGTCTGCTACCTTAAAAATTACTTGCTTTCATCTTGGCTCTTCTTAACTTTTGATACATTACCCGAGTCTGCTGGACCCAATTTCATTTTTTGAATTTCTTTCTTGAATAGTTCTAACTATTTGTAAGGATTACTATTTCATGACTTCTATTCTTTCTTAGAGGTCTTCCAAAGAACAAAGAGAAAAAATATATATATATTTTTATATATAGAATAAAACTCAGTCTTTCAATTACCATATGGGTCTACTGAACCCTTTCATAAACCTAAGTTACATTACAGGGTTTTAATAATTTCATCTTCCCTCTGTCTCAAAACATTTTGCTGTTTCATCACTGTAGGAATTATTTCATGACTACTCAACAATTATTCCCAACTCTGCTAGAGCAAAACAAACAGGAAAATGCAGAATGATGGATCTCCTGGAAGGATAATGTAATCTGTAAAATAAACTGTCATCTTTTGGTTTTCTGATTGTACTGTCCAAAGAGTGGTATCATCTTTCAAGAAAATATAAAGGAAGACTGGAGACACTCCTTAGTACTCTGCTTTTAGCTTTCATTGAACACAACTGGGAATTCAGAATTTTTCATGTTCTACTGATAATAGAAAAGAGAACAAAACTGACAGAGGACTAGGTTTCACGATTATGAGATCAGTCAGAAGGCGAAGGCAAAGAGACGGCAGCACTCTAATCTCTAATGATGAGACCATGATCGTAGAAGTGAGATCTGAGTGTGGGTCCTCAATATGATAACATCCTGGATGAGTTTTCTCAAACTACAGAACTACTGAGTGGACAATATATTTCTAAGGATGAAAATGGAATAGGGTGCTCTTATCCAGGCAGTCATTTGAGCGGAAGTTCTTTATCACAGAGTATTTTGCTAAAAGAATCTGGACAATCCTGTTTTGTGAAAAGGACTTATGACAGTGTTCTTTCATTTTTAATGATGCTTGTGTACCAAACTTTACATGATAGAAGTAATTTTGCAATGCTCAAATTTTTTTTTTTTTTTTAAGATTTTATTTATTTGACAGAGAGAGACACAGCGAGAGAGGGAACACAAGCAGGGGGAGTGGGAGAGGGAGAAGCAGGCTTCCCGCCGAGCAGGGAGCCTGACGTGGGGCTCAATCCCAGGACCCTGGGATCATGACCTGAGCCGAAGGCAGACGCTTAACGACTGAGCCACCCAGGCGCCCTTGCAATGCTCAAATCCTTATTAAAATTTCTAATAAGGTTGTTTTCCAATGTCCTTATGCTGCTTACTTTTGTTAGTTTATTGATAACCAGATAACAAAAGGTGATAACCATTTTTTTCAGGTACTTTGAGAGTTAAGCAAATAAGTCATTGCCTTCCTTTCTTTCACTGCTAAAAATCCCCACAAGTAGCAACTTACTCCATTTCTAACGTGCTCAGGGAATGGGGAAATGTTAGGGCACATGAATGTGCAGGAGATGTTATGTAGGCAATGGGAGTCAGGAAATGGCAAAAGAATTTCCCATGGAAAGAAAGACAGTCACAGAAAGAGGGTTTAACATACAATTTAGGGCGCCTGGATGGCTCAGTTGGTTAAGCGGCTGCCTTCGGCTCAGGTCACGATCCCAGCGTCCTGGGATCGAGTCCCTCATCGGGCTCCCTGCTCTGTGGGGAGCCTGCTTCTCCCTCTCCCTCTACCTACTTGTGTTCTCTATCTCTCTGTCAAACAAATAAATAAAATCTTAAAAAAAACCCAAACATACAATTTAGTAAAGAGTTGTGGCATTATTGTGTGTGTGTATATTGTGTGTATGTATATATATAGTGTGTGTGTGTGTGTATAGTATATATACAGTATATATACAATTGGAAACATTTTTACAACAGCTTTAGGAGAGAGTAGTGGGGAGTATGATTACCTCAGTTTCAAAGAGGTGGAAAGAACCTCAAGTTTGGAAAGGTTAAGGTGCTCGCCAAAGGCTACAGAGTAAATAATAAAGCCTAGACACTAACACAGATCTGAGGGCTTTAGTTGGGCCCGATGCTCTTTCAACCCATTGTGATGCCTACACACCCAGTCTATTTAGCAAAAACCAGGTACAGAGGATGGCACTCTGGTTATAAAAAATGACACAGTGACAAAAGGCACGTGAACACTGAGAAGAAAGCAGTGTTGATTTTGTTCCAACACTGTGCCAATCACTGATGCTGACTAGATGATTATAATACCGTCTCAGTGAGATACTGTGGAGAAGACAAATTCTGGGGACACAGAATAGAAATAGTCAGGAAGTCTGAGCACTGTAAACAAGGCCTAAGTCCACTGTCATAAACTTCTGGACTGGATTAACTGCAGAATATTAAAGACTAGCTGCTATCAGTCTGACTCCTTTCTAGAGCATTACACTTAATTATTATGATAAAGTACTTCGTAAAAATGTTTACCTGATATTGTTGTGAACTTTGTATAAAGTTTATTGGAGGCTCGCTTTGTTTACTCTTCAACCTTAAAATGTTATCAGCGTATCCCCAGCTCAGGATGGCTGACCACTGAATGTCAGTGCTGTTCATGCTTCTCACACCTCAAGAAGAAATAAAAGTATCAGATTGCCGCCGCTCAACTGTTATTTGACAGCCCCCCAAAATGGCAGGTTAAAAGCTGAAGTTTACATAGCAGAACACAGTATCTTTCCAGAGCAAATCATCTTTGTATTCATAAGATAGACCGACTTAAGTTCGTTTTATTCCTTTAATGCTAATGGGATTCTAAGAGTGGAACTAATTCTTTTTCACTCGTGGTGTTTTGGTTAGGGCTTATTTGATTTAGTACTAAAATGTCTGTTAAGAAATTTCTATGGAAGACAATGATAGTCAAGCTTACTCTGGTCATGTTCTGTGACAAACTAGACACTGTTTAAATAACTTTGTAGCCACCACCTGCTGACAAATCAGTATGGACAACTATCAATACTAGAAAGAACACTGCTACCCTAGAGAAGCAACAGCGGTCCTGGGAAGGGGCCATTTAATCCTGTCAACTGCCAGGGCTTTGCACAGCAGACTGATTTAACGAGGTCCTGCTCCTTTCCTCTTTCTCTTTTTTATAACATAGTTTTATGTCCGTTGGGATAAAGATTTGGACATTTTGACATCCCTTTTCAGTACTATTCATAATCTATGCCTTGTTGGTATGCTGAATGTGGCCAATGCAGCATAAATGCTGTAACTGGTGCTGTCCTTGAAATTTGCATTGCTTAAGTCCCTTAAGGAGAGAGAATGGGCTTTATTTATTCCAGCACCTAGCGAAATAAGGCCACATATAAGGGAATGAAACAAATACATACTTGTTGAAAGAATCAACAGCACAGTGAAAATGTAATTCACAGATTTTTGTTTTCTTTTGTTGAGTACAATACCAAATGTTGACATCAGTTTGGCAATAAAGGAACTGGAATATACTCACTTAATAAAAGCTCCTCTAAATATAAGCTGCTAGGGAAAGGAACCACATTCTATGAGGCTCAGGGCCTCTCAAATTCATTCTGTAATGCCTGGCATATAGTGGGCACTCAATAGCCCACGTGCTCAATGAATGAAGTACATCTAGTAACTGCCCCCAGTTTCTCATTCCATCACTTACAAGATGCACCATCTTTTTTTTTTTTTTAAGAAAAATAAACTTCTCCTTTACCTACTAGGACAGTGAATCTTAAACATGAGTTTGCACGAAAATGGGTGTTTCCAGCATGCCTAGGCTTGGACTCAAGCCCCAGAGATTCTGACATGGTGTGGCTCAAATGAGACCCAGGCAAGTATACTTTGGAAAAAAAAAGCATCTCAGGCAACTTGGAGGCACAATTTTCAAGTAAGGGTTTAAGGTCATCAAAACCGCCGCAGTTACATTGTTCTGTGCATGTACAGCTCAGCAAAACCATACAGTTATTTGATAAAGCAGCGCTCGGCACCTTGCAGCTGTAGCATGTGACCCGACCCCCCTCTGCAAGCAGGGCTCTCAGAAGCCAGTATGGGGTGGGTGAGCACTCCTCTCGTGCACTGTAAGATGCTGGGTGCGGCAGTGAGAGCTCGCACAGTCCCCGGGGCCCCGGGGGCCGGGGTGCTTACAGCCTGATGGACCTTTACTGAGCACTTAGAAGGAGTCAGGCACTATGCTAATCATTCCCTACATTATTTCATTTAATCTTTACAGTAAATTACCCTGTGAGGTCAATCCTTTTGTTATTCCCGATTTATAGATCAAAAGCCAGGATTTAGAAGGTTTAAGTAATTTCCTCAAGGTCAAACAGCTACAGTATCAGAGCTGGGATGCAAACTCATTGTATCTGTTGTATTATACTGTTGTGTATTATAATCTGTTGTATTATACTACTTCCCCACACAACCTAGATGCTGGCAAGCCCCAAATACATTCTACAAGGGAATAAAGCATAATTTGAATGAACACAGCTATTAAGGGCCCTGACTATAGTGGCACAAATAAGATAGGTTGAAAATTACATTTGACATATTTAAGTCCCATCATGCCAAGCGGTAACACCAGCCCTTTCTCTTCTGCTCAACAGAAACAAACTTCAATCCACTCTAATTAATTTTTTAAATGTAAATTACTGACACATTTTGGTACTTTAAGTATTATTAGTAGTAAATTATTTGTAACACACCTCACAACTAAATGCAACACTGATATTACAGTAGTTACGATTAGACAGATTTATCTGATCCTATTAATTCACTAAATTTAGATAAAATGATAAGCAGCCTCTCTTACTACTAACAAGTATAAAGGCGATCATTGATTCCTGATATAAACAAGAGTAAGTCTACAAAGAACTGTGGTCCAGCCAGCACACTTAATTTCTTAGTGCTCTCTGCTCGGCATGGGTACTGTACCCTTATAGTGCAAAGCTGTACGTGGTGGAAGGCTCATGGACCCCAAGGAGTGAAGTGCGTCAAAGATCATGTTAAACCCAAACAGTGTGACTGTCTGGAAGCATCTAGTCCACACACTGGCTTTTAGACACATCTGCACACACCTGATATGAACAGGCGAGCATCCTCATTGATTTTAGTGCCCAAGCCCAGGCCTAGGAAGTAGGGAGAGTTCTTTTACATTGAACGAAATGGTTATTTACATTAACCATAAAGTAATTACAGCACTTTTCCATGTGTTGTTGTTAGCGAGTTAGTGCACAGAGGGTGAGAAAAGGATTGCTTTCCAGGCATGCCTATTTTTAAAACCTGTTTTCAAGGCTATCATGACTTCCTTGTTTTGTTTTGTTTGTTTTAATCTCATGACTATCCCTTCTGAGGTACTAGCTTTGCTGGCCAAATAACTCTGCCTGTTCTGGGAGTCAAGAGCCTCAAAAGGTCCATTTCTAGAAGACTGATATTGTTTTCATCTTGTGAACATAACCATTTATTCTTGTCTCTGACTCCTCCTCTCATTTCAAATGGCGCTGCATTTAATCTCCTCCTTTCCCCCCCCATGTGGTATGTTTAATTCCTACTTTGCACTAAATAACCACAAATTTGAACAATTTTTCACCATGGATTCCAAACTTACACATAAAATAGTGGCACAGATAAGCTGGAAACATCAAATCTCATGAAAAATACACCTAGAGTGATTCTCATTATGTTTTCTTTTACCTTGTTCTTTGCTGTATGTCATCAGAAGACAGAAATTTTGGGACAAACCACAGATGGCTCTGGTGGGCAGAGCCTGGAGAGAACCAAATCTTTCTCCGTGGGGCTGGCTGAAACAGACCACAGGTACCGGAGCACTTGGAGAACCTACATACTCCCCCCACTTCAAGCCTTTTATCCATGACAAAGGACTCTAAAACAGAGGAAAATAAAAAGTATGATTTTTTTTAAAAAGGTAGTAAATATAGAATGACTTCTAACTTAAATTCTAAACAAAGAGTAAGCAACCTGATTATAAGCCCTTTGTAGGCAAGAATTATTTAAAATTTTTTTTTTACTTCCCCCATACTTAGCATATAGAAATATATGCTCCTTGTTGCTAGACACAGCGACGAAAATATAGACGAAGCCCAGGCCTCATGGAGTTGCCTTCCAGCTGGGATGAGGGGGCAGACAAGAAATAAACAGACACATGCGCATCAGGTGCTGAAAGCTCTTTTGAAGAGGGAGGGAGAGAACTGAGAACATTGGAGCTGCTATCTTAGATTCAGAGTCAGGGAACTGAGGAGGGGATATCTGAGCAGAGACCTGAAAGAAATGAGACAGCAAAATGGGGCTCGTCTGGAGACAGGCCATCCTAGGTGGAGGGAACAGTCGACACAAAGGTCCTGAGATGGGAATGAGGCAGGTCAGTACCAGGGTCCCACTGTGAGCGGACACACGGCTCAGATCTTTACACGTACCAACTGCAAAGTTAGTTAGCACTGAGTATAGTGTAGATTAAATGGCATTTATTACTTTTCATTTCATTTAAATCATTTTGGCATGATAAAAGAATAGAATAGAATAGCTTTCAACTACGAAACACAACATTGGTGATCTGGTTTTGGCAAAACAACACTATCATACTGATGTTTTAAATTTGAATTTTACTGCTTGTATCACTCTGGTTTGTGCTTAACATGCAAATTTGACATATGTGAGCTCTGAGCATAAAGAATTTACATGTCTTCTGTGTTCTACATTTACTGTATTTAAGTAACATTATTTTAAGAAACAGTCGTCAAAACAAGGTCTATGAAAACCATTTTCTCTTAAAATGGGTCACAGTTTCCTGCAGTTGGGGATGTGTTGCTTTATGTCCCCACTAAGGTTCTTCCCAACCTCCTTCCCACACCTTTTCATTTTCTGCCATTTCTCTCCATAAACCCTTACATTTTATAATTCACGGGCTTCCGTCCTCCGCTGCTTTTCTGATGGAAGAATTTAGCTCAGGGTTAGAATCCATTTTACTCTTAAGGTTTGCCTGCTTTATTTTTGTATTTCAAAGTAAAAATTATGCCTACTTCCCAGTTTAAGAGGCAATACTTTTTACCATTATAATCGGGGAAGGCCAAAGACATATGTAAGGTTCTCCCTTAACTGTAAGCCAAAACATTCACACTTCTGGTCAGTACTTTTGGTGGAAGTTGGCCAAGGCCCTGCCATGAACGTGTGTACAGCCATGCCCACGCTCAGACCCTTCTCCAGTCCTGGACGGCTTCTCTTCTCCGGTGGGCAGGTTCCTGTTAGGCCACAGCCCCGGCAGCCTTTCCCTGCTACTTGCCCTCTGGGAGCTGGCCGCCTGACCTGCTCCCCAGAGCCCCACCTTGTCTCATTAACAGCAATGACCACACACAGGGTATCACTGTTAACAGTGTGCGTCTGGGTTCATTGGCTGCCGTGCACCTTCAGGCCGGGACCCTTATATTCATCGTGGTGTCCCTAGAGCCTCAGAGGGGGCCTGACATCTGCAGAGTTGAGTCTTTTGCTGAATTCTATTGAAATTCAAATGACATACCGGATAGGTAATTTCTTTGACCTGTTCTCGGTTTTCCCTGAAAGCAAACTGCACTAGCAACCCCACAGCGGCAGGAAGCTCTCCTTCAAGGTTGAGTTTGGACCCGGGTCTGCTGGCGTGGGCCGACTGGAACAACTGACGAGGAGTCTGGCCATAGGTTTTTATCATGGTTTCCAGCGCTCGCCTCTGAACTGGATCTTCGACTGCGGACACATCCATGCCAAAATATGTCTGAAGGGTAAAAGATTAAAAGAGAACAAGAGGTATGTAAAAAGCAAGATTTGGAATGACACCAGAGGGGAAACAATAACTTGTTTTATTCTCTAGGTAGTAGTTTACTCTCCTCTATTTCAAATGGAAATGGTTTTTAAATGTTTTTGATCGGTTAGCATCAGAAACTAATATAATGTTTTATGTCAATTATACCTTAATTAAAAAAAAATCCATGGAACACTACATCAAAAACTAATGATGTATGGTGATTAACATAACATAATAAAAAAATTGAAAATGCAAAAAAAAAAAATCCAAATGAGGTTTTTCTTTGGTCTTGTCTTTCAATGAGGACAGATGAAAAAATAAGCAAGATTTTCACTTGAGTTCATCCAAAATAACAAGCAGATTAGCAAGTGGATGTATTTTTTTCTGTAGCTGCCTGTCAGATATCGGTCAGAAAACTAGAGTGAAGGGTGAAGGGGTTACCCTGCCCTGATTTTCTCAATTTGTAGAAATGGAAACTAGAAGTTCAAAGTCATTTGTATCTGGCCTGAAATTATGTGATACCCAAATACTCTTTTGTTCTTTGACATTAATATGCTCAAAGAAAGATTTTGATTACTCTTCTCTCAAGACACAATGGCTGGTTTCATAGGATAATTTTCTGTTGCTAACTCATGTAGGGGCTAAGGGCAGGTTGCCCAAAGATGGACCACTTTGGCATATTGATTTTATTTCATTTTATTTTAAAGATTTATTATTTATTAGAGAGAGAGAGAAAGCAAGAGCGAGAGATCACATGACGCGGTGGGGCAGAGAGAGGGAAAATGAGAATACTAAGCAGGCTCCATATGGAGCCTAACACAGGGCTTGATCTCACAACCCTGAGATCATGACCTGAGCCAAAATCAAGAGTCAGATGCTTAACCAACTGAGCCACCCAGGCACCCCAAGCATATCAATTATTTTAAATAAAAGTTACTTAGGAGATAGCCTGTGTAAGAAGGAGGCCCAGACCCTCCTCTGTCCCCCTGAAAGCAAGAAATAAATTTCCCATGTGAAAGGTACTCTCCCCATAGCAGGAGGTAAAGAGACAACCTTATCACCAGAGATGGGAAATTTAGAGTGGAAAAGGCTGTATAAACAACACTTGTTACTTCTCATTAATTTACTACCCCAGCCCAAATTCTCTTTAGAGATCCTTACTAATTGAAGCTCCCAAAGTTAAGTTTTCTTTGTCCTATCAATTCCTCACAGATTTATCATCTCTTTGTCTAAAAAGTGTAAAAACTGCCTGCCTTGGTCATTTCTTGAGGTCTTGATTTCATTATTGAGCCTCTGTGTGCACATAATTAAACTGGTGTTTTTTTCCTATTAACCTGTCTTACGTAAATTTAACTCTTAGTCCAGGTGGAAGATCTTGAAGGGTAGAGAAAGAATTTTTCATTCCCTTCACTCACACACACCATGTTGGAGATGTCTATGAATATCAGCTATTGAGGCATGTTTTCTTACACACATATAAACATTAGTAAGGAGCCTAGATTTTTGAGGTCTCTGTCTCTTGCATTTTCCCCGGGCAGAAGAGTCAGGAATCTGAACACCAGTATCACTGAAAACCAAGCAAGTCTTTCGATTTCCATTCTGTAAGCTCAAGAGCAATGCATGTATGTCTTATGCATCCTCAGAGAGGATTCAGTGAATCTTGATTTCCTGTCTCTGTGTTTGCTTTGGAGGTTTTCACATACACCGCTAAAACGGACTAGAAGGTTGGCAGGGAGAAGGCTGTGATGTGCTGCAGATCCCTTCAGCCTCCCTCGGTCATCTTGGTGAGGCTGCCAATGGAGGAGGCGGCAGGACGTGGAAGACTGGATAAGAAACAAAGTCAAAGTATTCCATTTTGACCAAGACACTGTAGAGAGAGTGGCGTCCTCCCGTGAAGCACTGTTCTTAGGACATGAAGCTGAAGAGAAAGGGGGCGGGGGGCAGGGTCAGGGCAATAATCAGACTGGAAGAGGAGTGAAGATTCAGGACTTGCCATGGTCCTTTTCTTTATCCCTCAGTGTTGGAATAATAAAAACAAAAGACTTCATGTATAATACTAAGTTATGGAAAAAGTCATCTGTTTAAAGTGATATACAGGAAAAGGCAAAAATGAAGTTAAGATTTGATGTTGGTAGGTAGTTCAGGAGAGTATTATTTAGGTTCTAACGAAAACTGTGGGTGACTCTGAAAAAGTGTGGTGAATATTGCAAGCTCTTTAATGTAAAGAGCGCTATTACACTTTTCTTCTTCGTGTTGTCATCCCCTGGAGTCAGGTAGAGAGCGATGTGCATTTCCTTCTTGACTTCTACAGTGAGCAGTCAGGAGCTGGGTACAGATCTGTCATGTTCTGTGCGTACCAGCTTGTACAATGTAGCTTTTAGCATTTCATCAGGCATATGTAGGCATATTTCATTACATATCTAGACATAACCTTTCTATAAATGCCAAAATAAAATCTCAAAGATTCTTCGGAAGTTAAATAATCTTCAACACTACTCTCCTCGCCGCCACCACCCCCGCTGCTGCCACAAGGGATAACATACTTGTTATAAATGCTTATCTAGGCATGGTCATTCTTAACAGCTGCTTGACTTGGTATACTCAAAAATTCAGATGAAGACTGGAATAATCCTCTAGCCAGGGCTTTAAAAAATTTATTTGAAAATAGTGTTTCTCTACACTCTATGGTATCAGTTTCTAAGCAAACCTTATATATTAGCGAGCAATGAATCAAGATCAAAAGGCATTTCTACATTCCTTAAAAAGGTTAACATTTATTTATATTTAGTTCTATGGTGGACAATATCCTGTATGAATTTCCTCCCTTATTTATGAGGTTGGTATTACTGTTCACATTTTACAAATTTGTACATTTAGGTACGGAGAGGTTAAGCTACTTGCCCACGGTCACACAACAAGTGGCAGAGTCACAGGGTGAGGGTTTGAACGCAATTCTGCATTCAGAGACTGTGTACTTAATCACTGCACTTTCTTTGGCTCCATGAATTGAATGTTATCAAATTCCTAGAAAAATGGCATAAACTACCTTTTTTTTTTTTTAAAGATTTTATTTATTCATTTATTTGAGAGAGAGAGAGAGCACATGAGAGGGGGGAGGGTCAGAGGGAGAAGCAGACTCCCTGCCGAGTAGGGAGCCCGATGCGGGACTCGATCCCGGGACTCCAGGATCATGACCTGAGCCGAAGGCAGTTGCTTAACCAACTGAGCCACCCAGGTGCCCATAAACTATCTTTTTTAAAGTTCTAAAGTCCCAAAGAAATAGTGACAAAATTGTCAGTAAAATGACAATTATGTGGCATATTTCCGCATGCAGATACTTTTAATGTGAATTTTACATAAGAATAATTGAAAAGATATGCTAGGATTATAGGCACAGAGTATAATGAGGTTAATGTCAAAATTCCTAGGTGGTTTTAAAGTTACGTTTTAGCTCAAATATGAATGAAGGTCAAAAATTATACCTGAAGCTTTGCCTTTACTTTATACTAATCTTACGTAGAAAATTATTACTCACCCATCAAACTGTATTATTCTCCCTTTCCAAAACACTTTGCCACAGCATTTCTTTTATCAGGGTCATCAGTAAATCTGTCTTACTCTGTCTTCTAGACCTTAAGTCTCTTAAGGAATTGAATTTTCTGTTATTTTAGAGGTATTTAAAATAATTACTGAGTGAAATGGACTAGAGATTTTTATTTTATTTATTTATTTATTTATTTTTTTTTTAAAGATTTTATTTATTTATTGGAGAGAGAGAATGAGAGAGAGAGAGAGCACATGAGAAGGGGGAGGGTCAGAGGGAGAAGCAGACTCCCTGCCGAGCAGGGAGCCCGATGCGGGACTCGATCCCGGGACTCCAGGATCATGACCTGAGCCGAAGGCAGTCGCTCAACCAACTGAGCCACCCAGGCGCCCTAGAGATTTTTATTTTAAAACTGCTATTCAGGAATGGATCTCTGGCATAAATCAGCCCAGGTACTGAGTGCATTACTGTGGGTTCGATGTGCACATTTTCGCTGCATTTGTCATAAATGCTTGATGAACCTATGCAGAGAACTGTAGCTGGAGTGGAAGTCCAAGATCAGTCTCACCCTACCTTTTAATTATAAAGTTAGGAAAGCAGAGAGGCTAAACGTTATATGCAGTGGATTAATAGCTGTGCTGTACTCACTGTCTTTGAGTAGCCCCTAGGCAACACTAGGCTATAGCTTTGTCCCTATAGTTTGCCTTTTTGTCTCTCATTCCTTGAGGAATTTCCTTCTAGAGCCTCATTTGGACCCCACTACCATACCCGGGTAGGCATAACCACCCCAACTTTCCTTCTCGCCCCACTGTCCCCACTTGAATCTTACTCACCTTCACACACCCAGAGCCTAGCAAATGAAATGTTTCCTTAATAGATAAGATTTCTTTTTTTTTTTTTAAAGGTAGCCTATCTAACAACATCGAAAAGAATATGTGAAAGTATAACAATTCTACTTCTAGGAATTTACATTGTGCTGAAAAGAGTTTACGTGGCAGGCCCAAACTGCTTTCCTTGGAA